>NC_061117.1:35303614-35591910 GCF_002878395.1 Capsicum annuum
AAGATTTTCTTGAATGTCAGCGCTCACAGAGGAATCCACTACCACAGAATCACTAATATGCTTTCTAAGCATGGAGACATGGAATATTGGATGAACAGAGGACAACTCGGAAGGCAACTCGACCTCATAAGCTACCTTACCAACACGGCTAAGAATTTTGTAAGGACCAACATAACGGGGACTAAGCTTCCCCTTCTTTCCGAATCTCTTCACCACCCTCATGAGTGAAATTTTTAGATACACTAGGTCACCAACTTCAAACTCAAGGTCTCTCCTTCTAACATCCGCATATGACTTATGATAACTCTACGCAGTTTTCAACCTTTCCCTAATCAACTTAACTTTTTTCATAGCCTCAAATACTAAATCAGGACCACTCACACCAGCTTCACCCACCTCGAACCAACCTATGGGTGATTTATACTTCCTCCCATATAAGGCTTCAAACTAAGCCATGCCAATACTAAAGTGGAAACTATTATTGTAAGCAAATTCTATCAACGGTAAGTGATCATTCCAACTTCCCTTAAAGTCAAGTGCACAAGCTCTCAACATATCCTCTAAGGTCTGGATGGTCCACTCAACCTAACCATCGGTCTGCGGATAAAAAGCAGAACTCAAAAGCACTTGGGTACCAAGACCCTTCTGAAAACCTTTCCAAAATTGCAACACAGAATTCCCAGACCACTCAAAAGCACTTGGGTGACACAGAATTCCCAGACCACTCAAACGCGGATGCACCCAGAAATTAAAACTTGACCACTCGGGTCCGAAAATCAATAGAGGCATAAGAAGAATAAGTCAGTATACCCAGATTCACATTAAAATATACCATGTCTAACTCAATCAGATCAACCAACAAGACTCTATGAAAAACGGTAACAGGATACTTTTTATACGCTTTCTGGGCAACAATCGAATCGCCCACTAGGGTAGAAACTAGGATAGGCTCAGGAATAATCTCAGGACTCATTTCAAAATTCACAGCAATCAAAGGTGTAACATATAAGAAACTGGACCCAGGATCCAACAAAGCATACACATCATACTGAAATATACGAAGCATACAAGTAACAATATTGGGAGAGTCCTCTTGTTCGTGGCGGGATGGTAAAGCATAGAATCTATTCTGGCGCTGCCCGCCAGCATTGCTAGAAGAGGTGCCCTGAGCTGGGGCTGGGCGAGTTGCTGGAACTGTAGCACTAACAGTCTGAATCTGGGTCTGAGGGCAATAGTTACGATGCCCTTATCCATCCTGTGGACAATCTCTAACTCTATAACCCATATCACCACACTGGAAACAACCCCTTTTCTCACCCCAACACTCACTCGAATAAGCCCTACCACACTTAGGACACATGGGAAAATTTGTCTTACTGCCAGCACTGTACTGGGACCTCGATGCATATGACCTGCTACCTTGCTCCTGCCTACCTCTAGGTATGGGAGCACTAGTAGATGACGGTGCTGGCATAGAAAATGATCCTGATACTGAGGGCAACTCCCTTCCTGCGATCTAGTCTGACCCTGTCCGTGCTGTTCAAACCTAGCTCTCTTATTCCCTCTCATTCTATCTCTTTCGTTAATCTTGTCTTTCTCAATCTGTTGCGCATAAGTCATCAGCGTAGAAAGATTTATCTCACTATTTAACATAGCAGACCTACACTTCTTAACCACATAACTAGACACTCTAGTCACAAACTCACTCATAATAGCCCGATTATCAGCCACTAAGTCAGGAGCATACTTGGCCAACTGATTGAACTTTAGACAGTACTCCCTAATAGTCATAGAGCCTTGTCGCAGGTTCATAAAATCTTCCACCTTCGCCTCCTTATCTCCAAAGGGAAAAATTTATCTAAGAATGCATCCTGGAACTCTTGCCAAGTTGTAGGGACAACTCCCTCACCTCTACCTTTCCTCCAAGAAACAACCCAGTCATAAACAAGGTCTTTCAACCTATACGCAGCCAACGCCACACTATGTTCCTCCTATACATGCATCACCTGAGTAATCTTCCGCACCTTCTCTAAAAATAATTGTGGATCCTCATCAAACTTGGACCCATAGAATTCGAGCGGATTCATCCACATGAAGTCATGGATCCTGGCATCAGCTGAATCACCTCCCTACTGCTGTGGAGACGGGGTCAGGTTGGCCTAAACATTTGTAGTAATAGCTTAGGCCAGCGCTTGAAAGGCTGTCCAAAATTCAGCATGAGACACGTTTTCATTCAATAGGTCAGTAGGTTGAGGTTGCTGACCATCATTATTTCTTATTGCTCGACGTGGAGGTATATTTCTGAAAGAGAAGAGCATGAATTAGTAGCATAGAGAGACACTTTAAGCACGATAGACTTCTGAAAGAAAGAATCATACTTTTTCCTAACACGTCATGTAGCCTCTTGCTCATAGATGCGGACGCTACACACTGATGATTAAGACTCTACTTAACGCGGCTTGTTAGACTCCCTGGGACACCTTAAAACCTTAGGCTCTGATACCATGTTTGTAACACCCCAAAAAATGAGTCTCGGAGCATCACACGGTGCTTAAGGCTATGAGTAGCCCCAAGCTAACCCTTTGAGCCATTTTTATTCAGTTCAACACAAATTAATGGGTTTTCCATAAATAACCCTCAAATATCAACAGAGTAATCATCATCCAAGAATAAAAGAACTTCAGAAAGATAACCAAATACGACTTATTAGTCAACTCCCAACATCTATACTAGTCTGACAAGCCTCTAAGAAAATCAATAAAACCAACGAGCCATTGAGACATGCCCCAACTGACTCATACTCAGTTATCAAATGTAAATGATTCCGTGAAACCAATATCAGACATCACGTCATCGAAACATAAGGACTCACCGCAACAAAGAATGTAGAATAGCGTGCCCAAAGAATCACTGTCGAACTTTGAACTGAGCACCTGAACCTACATTCTGAGAAAATGCAGCCCACATCCGAAGATGTGGGTCAGTACCATAGAAAGGAACCGAGTATATGGGGGTGTATGCAGTTGTATAAACATCATCATCATAAATATTTATAAGAAATATGCAGGATGTATAAAAGACTCACATAGCCTGAAGAAAATCATCATAATCATGAGAGGATAAAATAAGTACAATAACACATGTGAGTCATCATATAATTTGTCAATCACTTTCAGTTCATAAAAAATATCAATTCTCATAATGTAAATATCATTTAAATCTTTTGAAAGAATAACTTTCATAGTTCCACTTTCAAATCACTTTACCATTCACCATAGACACAAGGAAACACACACACACTGGGAGATCCTATAACTGACATAAACTATTTGAGCTAAATGGAGTCCAACATAAAACCCACGTTGGAGAGAGTCATCCTATCCTTGCCATCGGAGTAGGACTATCAATATCAAATCCGCACAAACTAGTGGTCACTATATAAATCAGCCTCAGGCTCACTCCTACGGGGGCACGTAGTTCTAGGGAAGTAAGGTCGCTTTATACCTCCCACTAGGTGCTAAAGATTTCTCTCAAACTTAGCTCATATCATTTCAAAGACAATCCACAACAAAATAATTTCAGTAATATATAAATATACATCGGGAGCCATCATGCTTCCCATCTATCAAAATCAACCACGTTGTGGATTTCTTTCACACTCGAGTTCAAAACAACTCCATTAAGACCAAAAGGTCAAATCATTCAAAATATCTCAAATATTCAACATCAACGTGCTTATAAAACACACTTTCTCAAAAAAACATAATTTTCAATGGGGATTCACGACCCAAATATCAAAATCATGATAAATATTGTTCAAGATTCATGCTTTATATCTCCACACACATAAATTCATCTTTTAAAATCATAAACATCAAGATTTCATAATAATCATCATAAGATATGGGTTCATGCTTCAAATTCATAAAAAAATAAAATAAAAATTATGCCTTTGTAAAGAAAATTACTTTTGGGCACAAGAAAATTATTTTTGGGCACAAAAATCCGTTGATATATAGTATCTCACCCAGATCATTATGTACGAGGAGTTATGATCGTTTGAATTTGACCCAAGAATTCACTTTTGATAGGCTGAAGTAGATCGATCATAACTTTTTGGTCTGATAGACAAATTGGATGAAACTAATTTCATTGGATAGAGGACTCACAGAGATTTCTGTTGATGTATAGTAGATCACCCAGATGATTATGTAAAAGGAGTTATGATTGTTTAAAGTTAGACCAAAAATACGCCAGGCCTCAGTACTTTTTCCTGCATATTTTATTGTTCACTACTATTCAATGTTCGATCGGAATGTTCATAACTCATAGCTCGGGTGTCCGTTTTGGATGATCCACATATCGTTTGAAAGCTTATTTAATACTCTACGCAATGGTGGGTCATCATCTAATACATTCCACACGGAAAATTTATAATTCATTCTAGAAGATAGAACCCTGCACGTTTACACATAAAATTTTAATGAAAAATTTCTCAGGGTATTACATTTGGTCTTTTGAGGATCTACTCTAATACCATCACCGGAGATTATATGACCAAGGAATGATACTGACCTTAGCAAAAATTCACACTTACTGAATTTGGCGAATAACTGATGATCTCTGAAAGTCTAAAGTACTGTTCTGAGATGGTCTGCGTGATCGCGCTCAGTGCGGGAATAGACCAGACTATCATCTATGAAGACTATGAAGAACATGTCCAAGTACAACTTGAACACACAGTTCATCAAGTCTATAAAAGCGGCTGGAGCATTAGTAAGACCAAATAACATGACTAAGAATTCGAAGTGACCATACCAAGTACGGAAGGCTATTTTTGAAATGTCACATTCTCTAACTCTGAGTTGATGATAGCTGAATCTGAGGTCTATCTTTGAGAAATAACTAGCACCCTGAATTCGGTCAAACAAGTCATCAATTCTGGGGAGAGGATACCTGTCCTTGACCGTGACCTTATTGAGTTGACAATAGTATATACACATTCTGATAGAATCGTCTTTCTTGTGTATGAATAAAATTGGTGTGCCCCACAGGGAAATGCTGGATCTGATGAATCCCTTATCTAAGAGGTCCTTCAACTGATCTTTCAATTCTATGAGTTCTTTGGTGTCATTCTATATCGCGGAATAGAGATAGGCTGAGTGTTTGGAAGAAGATCAATACCAAAGTTGATTTCTCTTTCAGGATGAATTCCTGGGAGATATTCGAGAAAGATATCTGAATATTCATTTACGATTGGAACTAATTCAAGAATAAAAGTCTCAAAACTAGAATCTTAAACATGAACAAGATGATAGACATATCCCTTGGGTTTCAATTTTTTTGCTCGAAGGTAGGAAATAAGATGACCTCTGAACGTTGAAATACTATCCTTCCACTCAAGGATGGGTTCATTAGGGAACTGAAACTGAACTATTTTGTTTCTGCAGTCGACTGTGGCATAATAGGAATGAAGCTTATCCATGCTGAGAATGACGTCAAAATCAGTCATCTCTAATTCAACTAAGTCTGTTCAAGTGACTTTCTAAAATATCATAACTGGGCAGTTCTTGTATACCTGCTAGGCTGTGATGGTTTTACCTACTGT
This sequence comes from Capsicum annuum, assembly GCF_002878395.1. Taxonomy (NCBI): domain Eukaryota; kingdom Viridiplantae; phylum Streptophyta; class Magnoliopsida; order Solanales; family Solanaceae; genus Capsicum; species Capsicum annuum. The sequence continues at coordinate 35,309,223 of NC_061117.1, forward strand.
GGTAGAGACTGAGAAGGGCTCTGATAAAATTTCGAGACTGATTCTAAAATAATCTGCTATATAAGGAGTAACAAAAGACAAAGAAGCTCCTGGATCTAGCAAAGCATAAATATGCACATGAAAGATCTGTAACGTACCAGTAACTATATCAGGAGAATTTTCCTAATCTTGTCGAGTCTGAAGAGCATAGGCAATTTGGGTGTTGCCCGCTAGTAGCACTAGTAGTGGCACCCTGCTGATTTGGGCAATCAGACTGAGCTGAGGAGCAGAGATAACTCTGATAACCTGACTGAGGGAAGTCTCTGACTCTGTGTTCTGGCTTACCACAACTGAAACAAACATCGCTACCAGCTCTACAAGTACCCTTTTGGTTCTTACCATAAGTCTGACAAAGAGGATTATTTCGAGTATTACTAACATTGCCCTGAGACTTAGAGCCTGGCGCTCTATCTATATTACCCTCTCTGAACCTAGGAACTGGAGAACTGGCTATAGAAGGAGATGGAACTGATGACTTAGGACAAAACTAAGAATGATTACCTCCCTCTGATTTAGGCTGACTAAAATTGAAGCTACCTATCCTAGTTTTCTTATTCTATTTTTCTCTCTGCTTAATCTTCTACTTCGCTATCTATTGAGAATGGTCATAAGTCTGGCTAAAGTTATGTAACTATTCAGCATGCAGATCTGCACTCATTAACTATGCTATCATTCACCCTTGAAGCGAACTTACTCATTTTAGCTCTACCATCTGTAACCACATGAGGGGCATATCTAGTTAATTAAGTAAGCTTTAGAGAATAATCTTTCACCATCATATTACCCTACTTGAGGTTGATGAATTCTAGCACCTTGGTTTATCTAAGCTCTTGGGGAAATAATCTGTCTAAGAAAGCAGTGACAAACTCCTCCCACTTTATAGGACCTGCATCATCTGACCTTTCAGACTTCCACTGTTTGAAATGGGCATGAGCCACATCCTGCAACTGGTATGTGACTAGTTCATCACTCTCAATAGTAGTCACTCCCATGATTTCTATTACCTTTTGAACTTGATCAATGAATTCCTGAGGGTCTTCATCTACCTTAGACCCGAGGAAGGTTGGAATATTCATTCGGGTGAAGTCCTAAATCCTAGCTACAGCTGAGTTGGCCACTGGGTTGGCTGGAATAACTATTGGTCATTCATTCAGAGCAGCTACAAACTGAGCAAGAGTATTAAATGCATCCTTGAATTGCGTATGAGAAATATGATCGACCAAAGCCTCTTCGGGCTGAGGGGCTGACTAATTTCTTATCTTAGGAGGCATGTTCTTTAGAAGAAAGGGAGAAACGGATTAGACTGAGAAATTGACTTGTGATTATGCTCACTAGTACGACATGAATACTGAAAGAGGGAAAACTATTCTTAAAACATCTTATAGCCTCTTGCACAAAAATATGGCACGCAACACACCCATGTATAAGACTCTACTAGATGCAGCTTTCAGACTTCCTAGGACTTTATTAAACCTTAGGCTCTGATACCAAGTTTGTGACACTATGATTTGCTAAACCAGAATGCTACATAGTGCTCATAACCCTGAAGGACCACAAGTTAACCCATGACTGATATCTGTACCTGAAAACTACATAATATAACATAATAATGCAGAAACATGCACTAAAAGGCCATAAGGTTCAATACTGAACATATCTAAATAATGTAACATCTGTATGGGGTAATATAATATCCAAAACAAAATTGAAATAACTGAAGTCTGAAACATGAAAATCTATATCTAGTCTGCATCTAGTCTGAAAGCCTCTACTATCTGAATAATCTAAATAAAGAGTTGATGGGATATATCCCCAACTAACCCCTAACTAATAAACTGATTAATGAGATAATATAGAAATAATCATGTCCTCAAAGGATGAGGACTCACTTCCACTCTGACTGCTGAAAATTGGAATCTACTACTGATCTGAAACTCGTGTCTCTGAACCTATGGTATAACATAAGAAAAAAAGTACCATAGCACAAATTCATCAGTACAATGGAATATACTAAGTGTACATGTGAGGTAGGCTATATGCAAGGGTTTCCATGCACGAATAATGCTAACTAATTGTCTAACATGAACGTGAGAATGCATACATGAATACATAACTGAAACTGACATTGTGATAATGTGATTACTGAATCTGAATACTGATAACATGACATGACTAATAAAATGAATGCCTGTATCCAAATATAACTGATAACATAGGTGACTGTATCTTACAATCCTGAATCTGATAGAACTATCTGAGTTCCGTGTTGTATATGACAGTCCTGAAATCTAAAGAACTATCTAAGTTCTATTTCTGAGACTGATAGACCGTATCTGACAATCCTGAATTTGTGACATGAAACTGTGGGAAGTAGTTATCTAACCGACATGCCCCTGATATGTTATTATGGTTGAGCTGGGGTCTAATCTATAACCCTAATTAGAAGGGTGTCAATACCGTGCCATTGGTAAGGACAAGCTATGGGTGTCCCTTATCTGATAGTTTCCCCAAAAGAGAATGGTGAGGCCCTTATCTTACAGTGCTAAACCACCTCATCAACCCTCATCGACAGTGTTGATGTCTCAACCTATGCTGGCTACATAGTTTTGAAAGGCAAGGATGACTACATAGTTTCCTGAGTTATAAGATTGTCTGAAGTCTAAGGATTCATAGCTTGACTGAGAGTATCATGAAAACATGACATGGCTCTAGGCACACAGCTAATGTTCTGGGTACAAGTACCCTCAGGACTCGATGGAAGGAAACTGACTTAACATAACTTACTTGAGTACATGACTAGCATCATAATTCATAAAATATTTATTGAAGCATTTTATCAAACATGTAATAGACATTAACTTGTACATACATGGGGATTTCATGATATCATGCTAGTTAGACAATTTTCCTTCATCTAGGTATTTAATCAAACATATGGTAGGCATAGTACATGTAAACATCATTGTACGGTAATTAAACATTATGGTTCACTCCCAATTTCATCATCCAAGGGTTTAGTCATGAGATTTCATAAATCTTTATATATACTAATCAACTCACATGGAATTTATAATCAAATCATGGAATAGAAGTCAATTTCTCATTACCAACATGAACAAAGCAGCCTAATCATGAAATTCATAGAGAATATTCATAAACTTGAATTTAGAAAAGGGATTCTTGGGCTTCATGGATGAAAGGAGTCCAGGAATAAACATTATGCATACTTGGGTTAAGATTCTTAATGTTCTTGAACTTGGATAATTGAAAATCCCTTAGTTTCTTGAAAAATATTGGATTTTGTTCTTGGAGATTAAGGTTAGAGAGAAACCCTAATCTTGTTTGTAAAATAATATAGAACCAAATGGCTAAAATCGTGTATAATTGGGTATATATAGATGGGTGGTAAATGACAAAAATACCCCTATTAAAATAACCTGGAAAAATTGAACGTAAGGTGCGATGGTGGCCTCTGATGGTTCATCGAACCTGCGACGGTTCGTCGGGCCCTATCGTCGGACCTAGGCAGAAACTGGTCCCACTGGTTATCTGCAACAGTGGCTTGTGATGATCCGTCGAACCTACGATGGTTCGTCGAGCCATACTATCGGACCTGAGCAGAAAGAATGTCCACTACCTCAATGCGATTGCGGCCTCCGACGGTCTATCGGGTGTTACCGTCGGAACTGGGCAGTCCCATCTGATTTTGTAAAAGTTCATAACTTCTTCCCCCGATACCGAATTTTGATGAAATTTGTATCCATGGAAAGCTTACTCAATTTCCCATGTGATGGAAAGTGAAAATCATAAAAATACCATATGTACAAGAATAAATTTGTATTTCAAGACAAGTTCTACCATATTTGAGATGATTTCAAGCTAAGAAAAGGCATGGGTATTACATGAAGGTTTATATAATTAGGGAGAAATTTCAAATACAATGTGAAAGGTCAAGTAATAAATGGTAAGTACATTCTAGATTAACTTGTTCATGTTTAAAATGAGTTTGGATATATATTTTGATTGAATTAAAATTTGTTACATACAGTTATACATTGGTTTGCAAATCAGGTAACTATGAACTTTTATGTTGTGCCTCTGGTATGAGAGATTCTGGAATATCTTGAATTAGAGAATTCATACCGAAACACACTTGCCCGATTAAGGACAAGGTTTATCTAAAGATGTATGCTACTAGTATGTTGATAGGTGGTATGGTTAAGCAAAAATTCAAAAACCACAAACAAAAATACAGTGCGACAAAAATCAAACGTCACATGAAGGAAAAGTTTGGTATGAATTTGACATACACTTTATGTTAGAGGGTCAAGGAAAGAGCGTTTGAAGAATTGACGGGTAAACCACCAGCATCTTATGGCAAATTACCATCCTACTTTTATGTTATGAATAATACCTATCCTGAGTCACATATAAGAACGAAGAAGACAGATGAAAATGAGTTCTTGTATGTATTTATAACTCTCACTACATTCATTAAAAGTTCTTATCATTGTAGACCTGTCGTAGTTGTTGATGGTAGTCATCTGAGAGGAATGTATACTGAGATATTTTCAACTGCCTGTATGATGGATGGAGCAGGTTAGCTTCATTTTATATTTACATTGTAGTCCTACTTGTATATTTATATGTATTTCTGCATATCACTCAAAAATGCAAATCTCTGTTAGATATATACATATCTCTATAAAATACAAATATTTTCAATATTTCATGAATGAAACATGTATAATTGATAATATGTGTGTGTTGTACATTTACATTTTACTATTTATAATTGAAACTATTTTTTGATAAAATATATAGTTTTTTGAAACTGTAGTTTTAATAAATACATATGCAGTTACTATATGTATTTATATTTGACTGTGCTAAATGTGTTTATACATGCAGGTCATATATTTCTTCTAGGATATGGTGTGCTTGATTCAGAAAATGATGCATCTTGGACTTTATTCTTTGAGAATCTAAAGAAAGCGTACGGGGAAAGACAAAACATGTGTGTTGTCTCTGATCGGAATTCAAGCATCATAAAGGTTGTTGGTGATGTGTGCAAAGATATTCTACATTTTGCATGTATGTGGCACCTATGTAGGAATGTGAAAAAACTTTACAAAAAGGCACACGATCCTTTTCGGAGATATTTTATACAATGGCCAAAGCATATTAGAAGTTAGAATATCAAATGTTAATAAAAAGGTTGAGGCAGTTGATATTAGAGTGAAGAAATATTTGGAATTGGCTAATTACAAAAAGTGGGTTAGGTTCTACATCACTATTTCAGTATGATAACTAACAGACGCTTTCAAAAAATCAATGAAATTATTTTCTAATTTCTTTTTTGATGAAACCAAAGAAACTGATGTACTTACATGAGAAAATTGAAGAAAAGGTGTCTTTTAAGTCTTGAATGAAGGATTGGTGACATAGACCAACTTAAATAGTCAAACATAATTAGAAAACTTGAATAATTTAATTGTGGACTTGATTAATATTTTCAAAACTTTCTAATCTTTTCAAAAATACAACCAACCCACACCCCTCTCCTCCAAATCAATTGTCTCTCTTCTTTTTCTCTCTTGACAGTCTCTCAACTGTCTCCCAACCAACAATTTTAAAAAATTTCTCCCTTCAAGCTCCGGTGACAAATAGCTGGGTGAGTTCCTTTTCGACTTTAAACCGTCAATCGACATGAAGAAACAGAGAAACTTGAGCCAACTTCTCCACGACAACAACTTCGAGTTCTTCATCATCCCATTTTTTCTTTCATAGGTAAAAAATTATGACTTGAGCCAACTTCTCTTTTATATTGGTTAACAATTTCAATATTTCTTGCTTAAATTTGAAATGCTGACTGAAAAAAACCCTAATTTCTGGCATTTCTCCTCAACTCTTTTTGGTGTGAAATATAATTTTTTGTTGTTATTGTAGTTCTTATTGTCGAACTGTTGATTCAATTTGTTGGTGATTTTTGGTCACCGTTGATGTTCTTAGTGTGCGTGTGTTGTATTGTGTTGCTGGGTTGATTTGTTTTTTTTCTTGGTAAAAATGGCGACGCAATAGATTAACTATCTGATGTAACAGATTAACCATCTGACGCAATAGATTAGCCATCTGACGCAACAAATTAGCCATCTGATGCAACAGATGAACCATCTGATGTAACATACTAACCATCTAATGTAACAAATTAACCATATGATCCGACAAATTAACCATCAGATCCAACAGATGAAATATCTGATGCAACAGATGAACACAACAGATCATTCATCTGTTGCGACAAACGACTCTTCTGTTTAGAAGAAATCTAAACAATATTGATCCAACAGATAACTCATTTGGTATCAAATAAGTGATCTATTTCAACAAATGTGTGGCCTATTTTTATTTTTTCTAATGAATTACTGATCCACTACAACAGGTTGCTTATATGCTGTAGTAGATATCCTACCTGGTGCAACAGATGAGTGATCTATTTTTATTATTTCTGACGGATTACTCATCCGCTGCAATAGGTTGGTTATATGCTGCAACAGATTAGTGATCTGTTGCTACCTGGTGCAACAAATGAGTGATCTATTATAATTGTTTCTACTGTATTAATCATCCGCTACAGCCGATTAGTTATATGTTGCAATAGATAACATTCCTGGTGCAATAGATGAGTGATTTATTTTTATTATTTCCAACGGATTACTTATCCATTGCAACAGGTTGGTTATATGTTGCAACAGATAACCTTCCTAGTATAGTAGATGAGTGATCTATTTTATTATTTCCAATTATTTACTCATTTATTACAACAGGTCGATTATATGTTGCAACAGATAACATACCTGGTGCAACAGATGTATGGTCTGTTGGAACTGTTATTTTACTATTTGTATGTTAGATTTACTGCTATCCTTTTTTAACGATTCATAAATAAATTATAATCTATTTTATGTTCCTGTTAATTTAAGATAATATGGGTCTCAAAAGAAAAGAAATCAAATTAAGTCCAAGTAAAGGAACAAGTGAAACAACTAGGCTACATCCACCACTCTATGAGCTTGCTTTACAAGCGTTATCTCAATTAAGAGTAGAAGATAATGAACATGGGGTGAAGGAATATTTCAAAAGAGATGATCCAAATGGTAATAGCCCTCCCACCAAAAAGTTGGTCAAAACCTTCAGCATTGATCATTATCCTATGAGAATGCAGTGCGAGGATGCCACATATTTAACAGGTGATTTCGTGGTTAAGTCGGCCATGGAAAAATCTCTCGACTCCTTCAGAATAATACTTCGAGAACAAAAATTGGGTTCCTATTTCAGGGAAAGCTACTTTGGGCAATATCTTGATTTGTCGAAGGACAACAATGCTCGTTTTTAAATGAAAATGATATATGATCTTCTCAAGCATAGGTTTATATATGAAAACAAAGATAAGATGGATGAGGTGTGGATAAATTACTATGGCATGCCTATTTGTTTTGGTTGGAAGAAGTTTGTCATAGTTACTGGACTAAAATGTTATCCTCATCCTCTTTCTCAATTTATACCTACTCTGACCCAAAAAAGCATTCCGCGCACCCAAAAAGGCAAAGGCAAGTCGAGTGATCGTGATGACCTGGTGTCCATTTCTAGTCCAAGATTCAAAAATGAAATTTGATAGAAGCGTTGAAAGGTAAAAGACTTTGAAAGAAGCATAATCAATCATTGTACTTGATTTGATTAATACATAATATTCTTTGGGCGAGAGAAGTTAACAATAATATAACCTCGGTTTAATAAATCTTTTCAAGAATATTGAGGCATTTAACAACTATCCTTAGGATTATGAAAGCTTCAAAATAACTGTCAAATATTGATTGACTTCATTAATGCCAAAGACAGTCAACTTATATGGTTTTTCATGGGTTTTCATGATAAATATTTCTTTAATTATGATATGATTAATTTTTTTAATTCAATATTGCTTTTGATTTATTGTCGTTATATTATAGGCTTGGTCATTTGAAGTCATTCCTTATTTGAGACAACAAGTGAACTATCAGGAAGAAGTTTCTTGTCCAAGAATCATGAGATGGTTGTCGGCCAAAATTGATAAAAATATAAAAAATTTTGATCTTTTCAATCCCCCGAAGGAAGTAGTAAGTCTAATTCTAATCAAGTTTTTATTTTAATTAATGATTATTTTAAATGATTTTATTATCATTCTAATATATGTATTGATTTATTTTAGATTGTCCATCTGTGGCTTGTTCTGACCAGTCGAAAGTTGAATATGGCTTTTTTTCTTAATTAAGGATTGTGTAAACTTTATCGGATCCTAAGGTCGTTGATAGAATAAAAATAGAATTGTTTGGAGCAACAGCCATCAAGAGAAAAACAATTTTAGAGGGTGGACTTGTTGTTGTTCATGATGGTAGTGGTAGTGGTAGTGGTAGTGGTGCTGCTGTTGGGGCTACTAATACTTATCTTACAATTTTTGAAACAAGAAATCATTATGATTATGATCATACTGGTTATACATATTTTGCCACTTCAAACGAATGTCTGCATACAAATGTCAAGGCTACAAGGCAAAGCATGATGGAGTGATTAATACTATTAATGCCCTAACTTCTTCTGTAAAGAAAATGACATCTAAGAGGGGTGTCATTTCATCAAAGAGGATTTCATATCCATACACTCCACTAGAAATCAAGGTGGCTAAGAGGAGAAGGAAAGATATTTCCAGGGCATCATCAAGCATCAAAAAAAGAAAAATTGCAACTCTTTTGTCTTTGTCTTGCATCGTTGTTCAATTTACAAGGGCCACAAGAGAGAAGCATGAGTTGAAAAAGGTGAATATATATCATCTGTTCAAACAAACGAAGAGGTACATATCTATTTCAACAGATGATACATCTGCTAAAAATTATCACACGGATATATATAAATCTGTTGCAACTATTATCTAACCTTTTTCATCAGATGCATTATGTGTTGTAACATATGTCCATCTTTTTCATCAAATCAAACAGATTTTCATACTGTTTTAATTTGTACCAACAGATGAGTCTTATGTTGCAACAGATGGGTCATATGTTCGTAATTATCTTACCGCTCTGTTTTACCTGTTCAAATTTATCCCAATAGATGATTCATTTGTTGCAATATAAGACTCATCTGTTGCAACAGATAGACAATCTGTTGTATATCTGTAATTAGCATTGACAATTTTTATTTTTTAGGTGGATGTCATAGTAGAATCTACTGCTGGAGAGCATAATATCACAGTTGATAATCCATCAACTGCTTCCAAAAAGAAGAAAAAGTGGAGCTTGTCAGTTCGGGAGAACAAAAGAATTACCCATTTGAAGAGTTCAACATCTCGGATGAGGCTCCAAAAAACAAACAAAGTTGATCAACGACTATTCAGAATGGATTGCCAATGGGTTGTTAAAGCATCATGCCAGCAGGTACATAAATCAATTTTAAAGATATTGATTGATACAATTCTTATTGTAAAAATATGACATTAACACGTATAAATCATCATGTAGAAAACAAAATCACGAACACTACAAAGTGAACGAATCGAGTCTTAGTTTTGATATGTTTGACTTTGTTGTTGCACATTTCAGAATGAAGAATTGGTTCAATTTGATGTCACTGCCCCAAACTTGCTGGAATGATGAGGTTTAAATGTCATACATATTACTATTAATTAATACTCTATTTAATTGCATCTGTGTATTAATTTTTTCATCACGTAATCTGAAATTTTTGATAATATGTGCAGCATATCAATGTTATTTTTTACTACCTTCAAAAGAAGGCCAAGTTGCAACATAAGAACAATACAAATACACGATAGGAAATTATTTGTTCAAAGTTTACATCAATAATTCCTATGATAGGTATTGTCAACAACAACCGAAAGTTTCTCGAAATGAGGAATGTTTAATCAACATCATTAAAGGTTTTAGCATTCCAGCTGGCTTACCTTGGTATTTGGTCGATGAAGTGTACATCCCAATCAATTGTGGTGATGAATTCCATTAGGAGTTGGTTGTCGTCGTTCTAAAAGAGAGGCACATCCGAGTTTATGACTTGATGTCGTGAAGGAGATGTTTTGAGTCGTCGTCTGAGATACAAAAGCTGGCCAAAATATTGCCTAATTACCTTGATATGAGTGGCTTTTTGTACCAAAAGGTTCGTACTGATTGATCGACAATTGAAGCATACCAGGATAAAATGGGTAATCCATTTGATATACAATATGTTGAAGGAACTTCTCAACAAATCATTGGTAGCCTGTAAGTACAAGTATCAAGATTTAGTTTCATTTCATAAATTTCACAACGCTTACATAAACTGCAAGATATGGATTATCTATTTTTTTAAAATGTAGAGATTACAGTCTTTTTGTTGCCGCTTACGCCGAGTATTTGAGCGATGGGTTACAAGTACCAAATGATGGACTTGATGCAGAATTACTCATCCAAAGATATGTTTCTCTTTTATGGAAATACGAAGAATCAAAAGCTCAAAAACCGTGTGCAAGCGACATTAAAGATCCACGACGACCAAAGGCGAATTTCATAGCATCGGATGAAGAACAACTTTTCTATATTGAGAGATCTTTATAGCTTGAGTCCATCAATGTAATAACCTGTCCCCCTTGTTTAACTTTTTTATTTATTTGTAGAGTAGATCATTTGTACCCATAAGAATTTTTTACATTTCACTTATTTGTTGAGTTATTTCATGTAATTTCCAAAGGATTTGATTTATTTTATGTTATCGATGAATAATATTTAATCCTTAGTTTTGAACTTGTTAATTGAAATGGAATACTAGATTCAAATATCGCATCAGATAATACATCTGCTGCAACAGATGACATATCTTATCAAATAGATTTAGACATATATTGCAACATATAAGTCATCTGTTGGAAATTATATAACAGGTCCTCATGATTTTTTTATTTGTGTCAATAGATTACCCATCATTTGCAACAGATAGATTATATATTGCAATAACTTGTATATCTGTTGCGACAGACAGACAGAAACATCTGCATAATGCAAATAATGACCAACCTATTGCAACAGATAATCAATCTTCCACAATAGGTATGATATCTGTTACAACAGATAGACCTGTTGCATTATAAAAATTTAATTTTTGTCAGACATAAAAAAATTGCCACTATAATATAAAGTGAACAAAGTGGCTTGAAATAAAAAATTATTATCGTGTTCATTTTTGTCTTTGTACATATTCTTCTTTATACACAGCTCCAAGAATTTAGTTAATACCTCATAAGCCCAGACCTCTTGCATGTTTTCTACAACAGTGCCATACATATTGACCATTTTGTGTCGGCCAGCAAACACTCGATGTATGCAAGTGAGTACAACTCGCACGCGGCATCGATTTTATTTTTTGAAGGTGGATGTTCTTATTTCGACCTTCAAAATCCCATGATTCCTTGTTTAAGACTTCCGCCGAAAAATAATTCATCAGTTTACTCTACGTCAACAACTTAGGGAACAACTTTAAGAGTGGTTGCACGTGGGTTAAAAACTTGGCCTCCTTGAAGACAGGTAAGTTGCAGTCATAAAACTTAATCTTTCCCTTATCGAGTAGTATCTCAATAGTGAGAAAATATTTGACTTCCATGTTCTTGACTGCAAGGATTCTCTTTGACTTAGTCCAGCTCTTGCCGTGTGGATATGGCCTCTTTCCTCTAACATAGTTAACCATGTCTTCATCCCATTTGAACATAGAAACTACCTGTTTAATTCCCCAGTCATTGAGACCTGTATGACTACGGAGATTATTGTACCTACTCTTGAAATTATTGTAGAAGTTGAGGTCCATTATCCTATCGGCAGCATCATAAGCATCCGGGTATGCTAATTGCCTGCCCCTCATGAGCAGAAAATTTTATCAATAAACTATGGTATAAGAAGACAATTTTTAAATTAGTAATTGTAACGATTAAAAACACAATGAAAATATTCTGTTGCAGAGGGTTCTCTTAATCAGTTCACAAAACCCAGGTGAAGCAACATATGCAACAGATATGTATTATGTTGTAACAAAATACCCAGCTGTTGCAACAGATTACACATATGTTGCATAGCTTCTTCTTCATGGGGTAGATAGGAAGGCTAGATTAGCAAAAGTAAACTTACATTGTCCAGTACCACTCACGCATATTTGTCATACTTGTGAAGTCTTTGGCATCAAATGAATGCATGGTGTATTCTTGTGGAACCTTTATCTTGCTAGTCATGATTTTTTGCAGTTCCTTCTTCTATTCATAGCCAGTTGTTGCATATATGTCCATGTTCTTCAGTGTCCCCTAAACTTCAACAACACTTGGAGCGGGAGGAGTTGTAATTTTTTGGATTTTTGATTGGAGAGTATTTGGCTAATTGCTCTTTTCTTCCTCCTAACCGCCGCTATAGAAATATAGGGCTCCCTCACCTTCTTGGATGGTACGACACCCCTCTTGGATTTCAAGTCCTTGGTAGCTTCAGTAATAGCCTCTAGTTTTTCAAGGAGTTTATCCTCTCTGTCCGTGCACACTTTGTATTTGCAATAAGAAAATGGGGGTGAAGAGGGTGAGAAGGACCTGTGAAAGGGATGTTTCCAAATGTATTTATTTTTTACTAAGCACCAACATTCTCATAATCATGATTGGCAGCCATAGCAGCATCAGGATGGTTGCCACCATCATCAACAACCTCACCAGCAACACCCCCAGAAAAAAGCACGTGGATCTGTTGTTGTAGGTTAGTTATAAAGAGCTTCAACATTAGGCTGATCTTTCCTAACTGTTCTTCTTATGGTTGTTGCTCTAGCCAATTCCTTCTTTATTAACTCCACCGTTGGGTTTGTTGTTGTATCAACAAGACCTAGAGTAATAAAAGAAGTCATCCCCAATTCTTGCTCAGTAGGCACGATCCAAGGATGCACAACCTATAAAAAAAGACAGAAGGCATTTAAATCATATCATGTAATAATAATTTGCAGTTAGTTGGGTTACATGTTAACATAGCCCACTTATGTAATAGATGATCTATCTGCTGCAATATCTGATTTGTATGCCACAATAGATTGGCAATATGTGGCATCAGATTACCTATCTGTTGCATAATTTACGGTAGATGGGTAATCTATTAAGTTAAGTTCAGGGAACCAGAGCAACAAATGGTTAATCTATTGTGAAATATGGATCGTCCGTCATAATAGATTACCTATATATTGCACCAGTTACAGTTGATAGGTAATCTGTTGCGACAAATGACCCATCTGTCATAACAGATGGCACATCTATTTCAATATCTTTCTTTGAGGCAAATTATTTTAGTTGAAAGAAGACGTACTACATCATTCGGAGGGTTAAAGAGATCAGCCTCCTTAATATTTTTCTGTCCTTTGCAGACAACCACCTAAGGATCCTTGGATGAGAAACCTCATCCGGGTAATCCTTGAACTGCTTTCGAAGGGGAGGAATGGCTTCAAATGCCCAAGCCTAAAAAATGTAAACAGGAAGCAAGTAAAAAAAGTCATAATAACTATATCCAATATAAATTTATGGATGAGTCAAAAAAGTGATTAATTTTACCATGAAAGCCCAAGGAAAGTCATATAATGTGATTGTCCCTATAGATAGCTTTGTCATTAAATATTGGACAGTCAAGTTGTAGCTGTCATATCCCTAGGGATAATCGTTGAATTTCTCAAAATCATCAGCAAGCACCAATAAATCATCTTCTATGACTTTCCTAACGTCTCTTTCCAATATAACGGAATGGACAAACCAAACTAAACACAATTTCTTCCTATGCTGCTTTGGTATGGTTTTATCCTTGAGATTTGCTATCAAATCCCCCGCATTATAGCTATGTCCAACAATGCTGAACAACTCATCTTTTTTCTTATTGCATTTGTTGGACCTTTTGTGGGATGTTTCCATAATGAGAGGTTCTTCTGGACGATCGCATCTCAAGCCCGTTACTATGGCAAAATCTTTCAATCCAAAATAAACCGGCATGCCATAGTAGTTAATCCAGATTTTATCCATTTTTTTTTGCCCTCCTTTGAATCTTTATCATCCCCGCGTACTTGATCCTGTGCTTGAGAAGACCATATACTATGCTCATATGGAAACGGAGAGTGAGTTCCTCAAACAGCTTAAGAAAGTATGCAAAGCAGCTCCTCTTAAAAAGTTCGTCTATGTTTTTATTCTTCATAATACTCCTAAATTCATCAAAACCTTTCCCTAACTGACATTTAAGTATAAGATCACCAGTTACTTCTTTAGGGTGGTCTATCGGCATCGCAACTCAAAACCTGTCGATACTAATGGTTTTGATAGGTTCATGCTGGGATTTTGATATTAATTCATGTTCCATTAGTGATAAGGAGTTCTCACTTTCCTCAGCTTCATTTTGCCCTGACTGAGGAAGTTCTTTCGAATCTATCTGTACTCTAGCCTTTTTTGTTAGGTGGTTAGAAGTTGATCCACTTTCAATTTCAGTTTCTTTTCTTTTGGGAGACATCTTTTAACTACAAATAATAATAAAAAAAAAACAAAAAATACAAACATTTGATGTCTGCATAATTTTTTACAAAAAGGGTAAGACAAATTTCAATAAATTAATATACGCCACATTACAAAAATATACTCCAATGAATAACCCATCAGTTGGAACAGATGGGGAATCTATCTGAAGAACTATTTAATATCTCCTAATAGATCTTCCGCCTATTGTAATAGATGGACGACCAAGACCACCACCAACACCACAACCAATGCCACCAAGAACAGCACCAATTCCACTAAGACCACCACCAATACCAACAACAACACCAAGACCAGCAACACTACCACCAATGCCACCAATACCAATACCAATACCACAACCACTGACACCGCCACTAAAACCACAAATACTGACACCACTAACAACAGCCACCAAAATTACCACAAACACCATCCAACAATACCACGGTGGTCAACAAAACTCTGCGATAAAAATAGGGTTTTCTCGGGTGCTTACTACGTTTCTAGCATCAAAACTCAAAATTGTTAACCCATTCTCGAAGATAATACAACTAAAAGTCTTCTTTTTCATCATTAACTAAAAATGACTAATTTTTAGAATAAATAACAAATTTAGAAATTTTCTCGAACTTTGTTACCTATGAAGACAGAGAAAATGATGGATACAAGCGAGAATAAAGTCTAAAATAACAACTATGTGATCGAAAATAAGAAAAAAAATCAATCTATTTTGAAGGGTTGAGCAATATGTTGAGTAGTTGTTGTTTTTATTATTAAGAGAGAGAGAGAGAAAGAGAGAAAGAGAGAGAGATAAAAGGGCGAGAACTTGAGATTTGAAATGAGAAAAAGTTTTTCACGCAAATGGATGATTTGTATGGGTTGATTTGAAATTTTGGAAAAGAATGACAAGTTTTGAAATTGTTGATACGGTTTGAATTGATCTTAGTTAATTTTTAAAATATTAAGATAATGAGAATAATTTCAACTCAGAGTGATCGTTCGATAACTTGAGTCAGGATGAACGCAATACCAACACCATGCAATTGCAAAGATTCAATTAAAGTTGTAGTTGACCCTATGAACTCATTCATCCCTGGTTCTACCTAAATCAATTTAGTTACTAGATTAACATTAAGCTAATGTGAATCTTTTCAACTCAGAGTGATCGATCGATGACTCAGGTCAAGATGAACGTAATACCAACACCATGCAATTGCAAAGGCTCAATTAAAGTTGTAGTTGACCCTATAGACTCATTCATCCCTAGTTATACCAAAATCAATTTAGGTACTAGCTTTACATTAAGATAATGAGAATCTTTTCAACTCAGAGTGATCGATCGACGACTCGGATTGGGATGAATGTAATACCAACACCATACAATTGCAAAGACTCAATTGAAGTTGTAGTTGATCCTATGAACTAATGCATCCCTAGTTCTACCAAAATCAATTTAGGTGCTAGCTTAACATTAAGTTAATGAGAATCTTTTCAACTCAGAGTAATCGATCAATGACTCAGATTGGGATGAACGCAATACCAACACCATGCAATTGCAAAGACTCAATTGAAGTTGTAGTTGACCCTATAGACTTATTCATCCCTAGTTATACCAAAATCAATTTAGGTACTAGCTTAACATTAAGTTAATGAGAATCTTTTCAACTCAGAGTGATCGATCGATCACTCAGGTCGGGATGAACGCAATACCAACACCATGAAATTACAAAGACTCAATTGAAGTTTTAGTTGACCCTATGAACTCATCTATCCTTAGTTATACCTAAATCAATTTAGGTACTAGCTTAACATTAAGTTAATGAGAATCTTTTTAACTCAGAGTGATCGATCGATGACTTGGGTTGGGATGAACGCAATACCAACACTATCTAATTGGAAAGACTCAATTGAAGTTGTAGTTGACTCTATGGACTCATTCATCCCTAGTTCTACTTAAATTAGTTGCAATGAAATCTGTTTCAACAAACGACTGAGCTATTAGAAATTTTCAAACAAATATTCATATCTGTTACAACAGATGACATATCTGACTTAATTACCAAATAGACATTTGCATTTGTTATGATCGATAACTAAGCTATTGGAAATTTTCAAACAGCTATTGATATATGTTGCAACAGATGACATATCTAATTTAACTATCAAATGGACATTTGCATCTGTTGTTACAGATGACTGAGTTGTTGAAAATTTTCAAACAGATATTTATATATGTTGTAATACATGACATATCTGATTTAATTATCAAATGAACATTTGCATCTGTTGTTCTAGATAACTTAGCTGTTGAAATTTTTCAAATAAATATTTATATTTGTTGCAACAGATGAAATATCTGTTTGAAATTCTTTTTTTTCTTTTAATTTTGAAGCAAGCTTTTGTCTGAAAGAAAGATAAAAAGTACTACTAAAGGTGGTAAAAATACTTCTTGAATAACTCAAAAATCTCATTGACTAGTCTTGTCTTGTCTTTTCAATGTCACCCAGCTTCCTCGTGCCCTGCGAGTTGTTAATGAATATTTTAACCCTAAATTATCTCATCTCTCCTTCAGACCTAAATTTATTTTATTCATCTCTCATCTTTTTCTTTCTCTCCTTTTTAGGATTATCACAGTTTTTTTTATCCTCTTTCTCATAAAGATCCTTTCGAATCTAAATCGATCCATATCTTTCCTCGACTAAAATTATTGTTTTGATCCCCTTTTGACATTGCAGGTAAGGTATGGTTCACTATTGCTCTTTCATTCTCGTCTTCGTCTTTGTAAGTTATTTAAATCTATTTTTTTATTCAATTACCATTTACCCATATCATATTTATTTAAAAAATTTGAAGGAACTTTTAAGTGTTGAATAAAAGAACCGAGAATTTTTATTACAATATGCGAGAAAAGTCATTTATTGGGAGAAGTTTAAAAGCCTTGTTGGTAGTATCATTTTTTATATGTATTATGTTTGTTTCTTTGTTGTTGATGCGGTTATTGATGTTGGTGGTGGGGGTGGGGGTGTTGAAACTTATTGTGTGGATTTGTTGATGGTGTTGGAACAAAGAATGTTGCTTCTTTGTTGTTGATGGTGTTGGAATAAATGATGTTGTTTCTTTGTTGTTTATGTTTTTATTTTTTGTTTCTTTGTAGTTTATGTTGTTGTTGATGTTGCAACAGATGGAGCAACTGTTAGAACAAATCAAACCACTAGCAAGGCTGGTTTGATGTATTCCAACGTACTCTACATCCGTTGCAACAGACTTCACATCGGTTGCAACAGACTTCACACCTGTTGCAACAGATGGATAATGTTATTTCTGTTCTTCTCTTGTTTGACATTAATTTTTTTCCTCTTCTTTGTAGATATAACGAACTGAAAGTTGATCAACTTTTTCCAGACCAACACAAGAGGTTTAGTAAAGATGGATTCGAAGGAATAAGCTGCTTGCAGATGAAACCACTTCATATGTGGGAGATATGTATTACTGATAATGTTATCGTGAAAACACAAATAGAGTACACTAATTTTGTGAATGTTGTTTTTACTGTTTAGTCAGATCATTCAAACAAGATATCTGCAATTTTATAATTAAGTTCGATAGGTCTGAACTGATAAGGCTGAGGACCATGAATATGGTTCTGATACCCTATTAAGATTTAATGTCGGTTGTTGCTCATGTTTATGTGTCAAATATTGTGAAGGGATCTAGTTTTTGTGTCATTGTAAAGAGATTCAATAGCGATTTGACTAACTATTAGGGTGCATTGAACTCTAAAAGAGCCTTCGAAGCCTCCCACTGCTTCAACCAAGAACGAAAATCAATATAGTTATTGCTCTAGCCTAAATTTATATGGTTGGGTTGCTCGGGCACCAGAAGGTGCTGTAGGAGAATGCCTATGAGAGTAAATGGGGGTTTAATGAAAGATTATATCAATTGAGAGCTAATTAAAGAGGAAACATAGGGTAGAAAGGAACTTCTAGTGAATCTGGCCGATGAAACTGACTTAGGCCTTAAAAAATCTAAATCAAGTGCAAATATGAAAGTGTATCGAGTAATAAAAATCTATCTATTGTTTCTGTCAAAGAAAAATAATGTAGATGGACACTTTGCTAGAAAGATGCATCTCGGTAGCGTGTCCGGGATTATCACCTAAATAAAAAAATAGTAGAAGACCAAGAAAGTAGCCACGCGAGCATCGAGGGTTGAAATGATGTACAGTGAGTCTAGAAAACTTGTGCCAATAATAGCTGCAGTTAAAATAAGGAATCTGAGAGAAGACTACAATTTCTGGATTTTAAATTGCATCCCATGCCTTTTTGTTTGTAGTTCCGATTAGGTCCACTGTTGTTGACCTAATCGGAACCACAAACAAGATTGAAAGGTAGATTGAGCATCATTACTTCCTTAGAAACATGGATATAATTGATTGTGTTTTCTAGCCTTAGCATGCTTTCAAAATATCTTAGAAAGGGTCATAGGCTTGTTGTAGTATGTGAATCCCGATAATTTTCAAGCTTACCTCCAGCTTGCCGATTTGGTCTTCAAGTTTGTCGTTGTCATCTTTGAAGTTGGCATAGAGTTCCTGGTCTTTTGTGAGATCGATCAGGAACACTTTCTTTGAAGTTTTGGCATTGTATAAGACTTTTAGAACACTTTCTTCAGTAGCCTTAAATGATACATGGAGAGTCGCTATGTTTGTTTTAGGTCAAAATTTGTTGATGTAGCAAGGAGTTACGTAACGTTTGATCTAAACTGACTCTACCAAGCCTATCAAATGTTGCATAACTCCAGGCTCATTACCCTACCAAAAATCTTTTCTCGAGTTAGTGCATAAATCAAACGAGCTCAATATCTCAGCCTTTTTGCCGATATCTCTTCTCCCATATAGAGGACAAGATATTCGCCATGCTAAATTCTACACCGTTAGTGGAAATTCTTTCCACAATGAAAGTCTTTAGAAGGCATGACTAGTAATCTCTTAATATCACCTTTATGACTTTCTTGACGTCTCTTGCAATTATATTAGAATGGACAAACGAAACTAAGCATAATTGATATCTATGTCTATTCCAATATATTGGCAAGAGACGTCAAGATAACCATAAAAGTGATATTGAGAGATTACTAGTCATGCCTTCTAAAGACTTTCGTTGTAGCAAGTATTTCTACTGATGGTGTAGACTTTTGCATGGCAGATATCTTGTCATCTATATGGGAGAAGAATGATCAGTGAAAGCCTAGGAGATTGAGCTCATTTGATTTGTCCACTAACTCGAGCAAAGACTTTTGATAGAGTAATGAGCCTGTAGTTACGTAATGTTTGATAGGATTGGTAGAGTCAGTTTAGATCAAAGGTTACGTAACTCCTTGCTAATTAATTTATCAAATCCCTTGAAGGTTGGTTGAGCAAAGCTGCATTGAGCAACGCTCTATAAAAGTGATCTATTCAACTGTTAGAACCACTGCTTGAGTGTGCATCAACACATTTTGACCTAAAATAAACATAGTGACCCTCCATGTATCATTTAAGGCTACTGAAGGCCTTTTACAATGTCAGAACTTCGAAGAAAGTGTTCCTGATCGAGCTCACACAAGACTAGGAACTCTATACCAACTTCAAGGACGGAAACGACAAGCTTGAATACCCAATCGACAAGCTTAAAAATTATCGGGATTCACATGCTACAGTAAGCCTCTAATCTTCTCCAAGATATGTTGAAAACATGCTAAGGAAAGAAAACACAATAAATTAATCCATATTACTAAGAAAGTAATGATACTTAATCTGCCTTTCAATCTTGTTTATGGTTCCGATCAGGTCAACAACAGTGGACCTAATTGGAACCACAAACAAGAAGGCATGGGATGTAATTTAAAATTCAGAAATTGCAGCCTTCTCTTAGATTTTTTATTTTAACTGCAGCTATTATTGGCGCAAGTTTTGTAGACTTACTATACATCATTTCAACCCTCGATGCTCACGAGGCTACTTTCTTGGTCTTCTGCTATTTTCTATCTAGGTGATAATCCCGACCACGCTACCTAGACGCAGCTCCCTAGCAAGTGTCCATATGCATTATTTTTCTTTGAGAGAAATAACAAACGGATTTATATTACTGGATACACTTTCATATTTGCACTTGATTCAGATTTCTCATATTTTAAGTCAATTTCATTGGCAAGATTCGCTAGAAGTTTCTTGCTACCCTATGTCTCCTCTTCAATTAGCTTTCAGGTGATATAGTCTTTCATCAACTCCCCTTTCCCTCGCAGGCTTTCTCCTTCGGCTTCTTCTGGAGTATAATCATCTTCTCAAATAATCTTTCCATATAAATTTAGGTCAGGGAAATTTCTATTGGTTTTCCATTCTTATTTGATGCAGTGCAGGCTTCGAAGGCCTTCTCAGAGTCCAATACACACTTAAAGTTAAGTCCAATCACTATTGGATCTCTACAATGACACCAAATATTGGTCCCTTCTCAAAACTTAACACGCATAAACATGAGCAACAACCATCAGTAATTCGTAATAGGGTATCGACATCATCATCATGAGGCCTCAGCCTTATCAATTCGAACCCATCAAATTTAACTGTACAATGCAGGATCTTATTTGAATGATCAGTGCCTAATTGGTTAAAAACAGCATTCACAAAAATATTATACTTTGTGTGTAATATCCCGATGACCTTATCAGTAATACATAACTCCCACACATAAAAATGGATCCATCCATCTGCACGCACCTTATTCTTTCTAGCCCATCTATGGCTTAAATTGAATAAGCAGATGACTAACAAGTTGCAACAGATTCCACATCTGTTTAAATTTTCAAACAATTACAGATATCTGCTATGATAGATGATCAATCTGTTGCAACATATGACATATATGTTAGAAAAATCAAACAGATATATCCATCTGTTGTAAAAGATTATCAATATGTTGTAAGTTATCTAATAGATGGAATATATTTTGCAAGAGATTACCCATCTGTTACATTTATTTTAAAGTTTTTTTTTCTTTTCGAAATACAATAAAATATAACTTGTTGTATTTAGATCCATTTTCTTAATTTACATATTCGAAAAGTCACCAGTTTTATTTAACTAAGGGATAAACAGTCGTGGCTGTTTTACTAACCCCTTCAAATTCAATCATTTATAAATAGGTCCCTCTTTACTCGTTAATTCTACTATACTTACAAATATGGTTGATCCAGATTCGTACAAAAAGATTCATATCGGGTCCTTGTGGGAACTTCAAAGGCAGTTTGATGAACTCTAGAGGAATTTGACCGACTTCAGAGCAAGGCTGAGAAGGGCCCTCCTACTGCCGAAGGAAAATTTTTCGGTTGACAATAATAGTATTACTAATAATAATGATGATAATAATAATAGTAATAATAATAATTAGGTTATAATGATGATAATAATAATAGTAATAATAATAATTAGGTTATCTTTTTTCTTTTAGCGTATGTATTTTCTTTTTGTATATCGGATCTACCTAAGGGATTCAAAAATCTATGTTTGGTGGTCGACTTTGAATTTTTAATTCTTATTTAATATCTAATTATCATTCTATTTATTCGTTATTCTCAACATGTCGATGGTTGGTGGTAGGGATTGAGCATTTGTGGCAATAGAGGTTAATATGATGCGACAGATGGATCATACGTTGCAACAGGCGGTTATTAATAAAAAAAAGGTTATTATTGTTATTGAGAGGGTGAAAAGACATGTCTTTTTTATTATTTAATGTGAAAAATAGTTCGTAAATAAATAATAAGAAAATAAATGATAAACATAATTTATAACCATCAAAGAACGGTTATTTAATTTTAATAATTGGTCGTGCCTTTCCACCATTGTTGTTTTAAAATTTATTTTTTAAAATTATTTATTATTATATAATAAAAAAAAAGTCACAATATTGGATTAATTAACTTATATGATGATTGTTAAGAAAAAGGTGAACAGTCGTGACTTTTTGTCTAAAACACATTCAACAATGTTGTGATGCATCAAATTCCCCATCTGTTGTGACTGATGTATCAGCTGTTAGAAGAAATCAAAAAAACTATTAAAATAGATGGTCGATTTATTGCAACAGATGGTATATCTGTTGCAACAGATGGTTTATCTGATGCAACAAATATACAATCTATTGACAGAACTCAATAAAAATGGATATTATTTTATTAAAGAAACGATTATTGAAAAGGTGTCTTCAATTTTTAAATTGAGAAAAAGGTTATTTAATAATAATAAGCTGAAAAGTCATGACTTATCACAATAATAAAAAACTCACCAGCTTGATTTAATTAAGTCATTTCTCTTTACAGAAAATATTTTTGTTTTTAACTCTATTTTTTAAATTTATATAATTAAAAAATCAGCAAATTTGAATTAATGATATGATGATAATTTTAAAAAAAAAAAGATAGATTATATGTTGCAACAGATAGATTATCTAATGTAAAAAGTTTTTTATTTGTTGCAACGGATGATATATTTGTTGTCACAGATGAGTTATCTGATGCAACAGATATAGAATCTGTTGTCACAACTCAATAAAAACGGTTCTTGAAAAGAACTAATTAATAATAATAATCTGAAAAGTCATAACTTATCACAATATTTCTTAATTTAATTAAGTCATAACTTTTCACAATAATCAAAAAATGTAATTAATAAATGGAGGTGAACAATTAGATTTATATGTCATAATAAATAGATTATCTGATGCAACAGATTTTCTATTTATTGCAATAGATTATATATTAGTTGTCACGGATGAGTTATCTGATGCAACAGATATAGAAACTGTTGTCACAACTCAATAAAAACGGTTCTTGGAAAGAACTAATTAATAATAATAATCTAAAATGTCATGACTTATCCAATATTTCTTAATTTAATTAAGTCATAACTGTTCACAATAATCAAAAATGTAATTAATAAATGGAGGTGAATAGTCTCGCCTTTTTGCCACTCATTCAAATCCAATCCTCTATAAATAGGTCCCTCTTTACTCAATCGTTCATTCAACTACACTCTATTTATTTATTGCATCTTGTCTTTCATATTACACCTTCACCACTTTCTCTTCCCTGACTCAGGAAAGTTTTTTGTCTTGTCAATTTGTAGTATACATTGTATTACATTCGAATATTATTTTTTTACTTTTATTTTTACGTTTTTGGTCAGTTCATATGTGTTCTAGATATGGCTGATCCAGTGTGAGATGTTGCTTTCCTGCAAGGCGCCGTGAATGAACTTTGAATGCAGGTTCGTGACCTGCAATGGGAATTGGGAGCAATTAGAGCAAGGATGCTCCGCGAGAGTCGCAGGCTGAGGAGGGTCTTACTGCTACCGGTTGAAGATTGGCCGGCTGGCAATAATAATAATTATGATGATGATAATAATAATAATTAGATTATTTTTTTCTTTTAGTCTGTGATTTTTATTTGTTTTGTTTAATAATAAAATTATGTTTGATCAACTTTGACGTTTTAATTCATATATATTTTCATTCTGTCTATTATTTTCTCAACAAACATATCCATGATTGGATGAAAGGAATAATTTTGAATCCAGTAGCAATAGCAAGAGTTAAAACATATTGATTATTTGTTGGGTTTGTGGTAGGGACTGATTTGTGTTGTTCCAAACAAATTACTCATATGTTGCAACAGATTACTCATATGTTGCAATAGATAAGCAGTCTGATGCAATAGACAATCAGTCTGATGCAACAGATAACTAGTATGTTGCATGGCTTTGACGTTTTAATTCATACCCCCTCCGTCTCATATTATCCATCCCAAATTGAGATGACATATTAATTAAGAAAAATAACTAATAACATATCTAATTTAACATAATACCCCTATTAAATGATATTTACATTTTAATTTGAAGAAAAAGTAATTAATACAAAGGGTAAAACATGGAAAAAAATTTGTCTGTTCTTGATTAATGAAAAAAGACAAGTAAAATAAGAAATCAAATTAGGAAATTTGGGACGGATAATTTGAGACGGAGGGAGTATTTAATTTTTATTCTGTCTATTATCTTTTCAACAAACATGTCGACGATTGGATGTAAGGAATAATTTTGAATCCAATAGAAATAGCAAGAGTTGAATCATATTGGTTATCTGTTGGGTTTGTGGTAGGAGCTGATTTATATTATTCCAAACAGATTATTCATCTGTTGCAACAGATTACTCATATGTTGCAACAGATAATCAGTCTGATGCAAGAGATAACTACTCTATTGCAACAGATAATTAGTTTGTTGCAATAGATTACTCATCTGTTCTATTCATGTTACGGTATAGAAACATAAACATGAATCTAATATATGAGTCTTCCATTGCAACAGATTACTCATCTAATGCATCAGATGAGTGATTTGTTTAATTAATTGTGGGCACTTATGTTGGATTCATGATCGAGTTCTATCCATTGTTGGAAAAAATGGCAATAACTGTGTACCCAGATGATAAATTTGAATAAAAATCATAATTTTACTTACTAAAGTCACCTATGAAGTAATGTCAAAGTGGAAAGTAATGTAAGAAACAAAATTTGATCTAAGAAATTGGTCAGATAAATTTGGCCCCAAAATTTGACAGCAAAGATAAATTTGATCCAAAGTATGATGAAGAATATATTTAGTCAATTTTTCAAAGTAGAAGAGTAAATTTGACCATTTTCCTTAATTAAAACTATATTTAAAAAAGAATTTTAACATCCAAATAAAATAAAAAAATCAGAAGAAGGGAAAAAGAAAACACTTATGGCAACAAAGATCAATTGAAAGAAAATTTTGTGGCCAGCGCGAGATTCGATCGCAAGACCGGGACCTGCAGATATGCCACGTAAGCCATTTTATATTGTAACAAATCACTACGTATACAAAATTTTACCCAAGCTTCCACGTGTGGTGCCACCTCCACAACCCTAGATACACACCCCCTCCCCCCTCCATCCCCCAATTTGATACATTTTTGAACCTATATAGTTATCCACTCGAGTGTTTGGTACGAAGGAAAATATTTATCTAGAAAATATTTTAGTGAGAAATAACGAATTTTTTTATTTATTTTTAATATTTAATTGATAAAAATAAAATATTAGTTCAAAAGCATCTAGATATTAATCTAGATAAATATTAATGGCATCTAAATTTAACATATTGAATGAATTACATTTTTAAGAACTAACTTTATTACTCGAGGTGAATGTTTGATTTTTTTTATATTGCTTCAATATTTTATGGGATTGCCTCAAAGGGAGGGCTTGATACAAATTTCTTTTGCTCAACATAAATGTAATTATTCATTTTATTTATAAATTTCCATCTTATTATGTGTTTGTATAATATTTAATTGTTTGTACAATTTTAACAATATCAGAAGAATAGTTCTTAGCATTTTCATTTTTTACAACAAAGAATTATAATATATGTTTACATTAACATATTTGGAAGTAAAATAATAAGTTGACCATATTAAATTTATTTTAAGCAAGTGAAAAGATATGTGAAAAGATACAAAGGAAAGGTATCTGAAAAGATACAATTTCTACAACAAGAAGTAATTTTGCAACTTTGTATCTTATGCAATAACTTTATAGTTACAATACATGCACGCAAGAAGCATGGAAGAACGTTGTTCGGCTATGAAAGAACGACGAAAGAAAAATCAGACTAGTGAAGACTAATATATATAGCTCGAGGGGGCTAAAGTAAGCTTATCCCCCTTAACCCGACCCATTCTAATTCTGATTGCCTATTAAAATACTCATTATCAATTCAATTCATTTTCAACCTGTTAAGAGGTGGCAAGTCAGCGCATCAATCTGATGACACAATTTTGAGAATCAATGATGCATTACAGATTTATAATTATAAGAACCACTCTTGCATATTAGTTATTTTTGTTGTAGTGTTTTTAAAATACACATAATATTTAATTTCACATATTAATATGATTATTAATAAAAAGTAAGGATTAATTTTAGTTAAGATGTTTGTATTAACTTGGATGCTGTTGTTAGAATTTTATTTATTAAATGAAGTTTGAATTGTTTAATGTTTTAAAATATTTCTGATAAAAATTAGATAGTTTTTTCTTTTTTTATTTTTTCGATAATTTTTTTTATATGAATTTCACAATCTTTATAATTATTTCAAGCTAAGTTGAAATCATAAAATTTACTATTAAATTTTTGAGGCCTCAAATTTTGAGGGTCTAAAGCAAACACTTTACGAACCTTACCCTTGAGCCACCATTGAATTTATGGAATTGTCTCATAAAAATTTCTTTTGCTCAACATAAATGTAATTGTTTATTTTATTTATAAATTTCCATCTTATTATATGTTTGTATAATTTTTACATATTACTACAATTTTAACAAAATCAAAAGAATAGTTATTAGCACTTTCATTTGAGAAAAGCATCCAGTACATCCTTGGTTCAAGACCAAAGTTGCTACGACACATGCTAACTTCATAGGAGTCTTATTATTCTTGAACTTAATTTTAGCGTATTTTTATCACTCTTTTGTGCTGGCATGAAACCTTTATCACATAAAATAGGATCCACGTTAAAGGTGCTACATCAGCTAAAAAAGTTGACAAAAGATGTCACGTCAGCAGAAAAGGATGACAAAAATACACTAAAATTTAATTCGGGAGGAATAGGACCCCTGTGACGTTGAAATGTGTCGTAGCAAATTTGGTCATAGTTCAGGGATGTACTAGGTGCTTTACTCTTTTCATTTTGAGAAAAGATATAAAATTACCACTAAAGTTGTCCCAAATTTACTAAAAGATACTTTAAGTTTGTGTGTAAGCCTGTCAAACGGGTCAGGTTGACCCGGCCCAACCCGACCCACTAAACAAACCCAGCCCGATTTGACCAGGCCCAGTCAGCCCATGGGCTGTAGGGTATCGGGTCCCGGGCTGGGTTAATTTTTTTTGGGTCCGGTTAACCCGGCCCGGACCAAAATCGATCCAGGCCCGCCGGTTAACCGCCCCGAATAACTAATTTTAAAAAAAAAAAAATCAGATTTAGTATATATATCATTATATTGTAGTATATGTTTATCTAGAGTAGTATATATATTAAATAGTATGTATATATGTGTATATATAGAATATAGACTCTAAAGTAGTGTATATTTAATGTATACATGTGTATATGTTTTATAAATTAGTATATATATCATTATATTGTAGTATATATATATAGTAGTATATTTTATTTAAAGTAGTACATATATATTGAATGGTACGTATATATGTGTATATATTTTCTATAGACTCTAAAGTAGTATATATTTAACGTATACATGTTTATATGTTTTATAAATTAGTATATAACTATATATATAGTATGTGTATATATTGTAGTATATTTATTTAAAATAGTACGTATATATTGAATGGTACGTATATATATGTATATATGTTTTTTATAGACTCTAAAGTAGTGTATATTTAATGTATACATGTGTATTTATTTTATAAATTAGTATATATATCATTATATTGTAGTATATATCTTGGAGCATATTTTTTAAAATAGTACATATATTGAATTGTACGTATATATGTGTATATATAGAATATAGACTATAAAGTAGTATATATTTAAAATATACATGTGTATATGTTCTATAAATTAGTATATAACTATATATATAGTGTGTGTATATATTATAGTATATATATTATAGTATATTTTATTTAAAGTAGTACATATATATTGAATGGTACGTATATATGTGTATATATCTTCTATAGACTCCATAGTATTGTATATTTAACGTATACATGTGTATATATCTTATAAATTAGTGTATATATCATTATATTGTAGTATATATATTGTAGTATATTTTATTTAAAGTAGTACATATATATTGAATGGTACGTATATATGTGTATATATCTTCTATAGACTCTAAAGTAGTATATATTTAATGTATACACGTGTATATGCTTTATAAATTAGTATATAACTATATATTTAGTGTGTGTATATATTGTAGTATATATATTGTAGTATATGTTTTATTAAAGTAGTACATATATATTGAATGATACGTATATATGTGTATATATCTTCTACAGACTATAAAGTAGTATATATTTAACGTATACATGTGTATGTGTTTTATAAATTAGTATATATATCATTATATTGTAGTATATATCTTGTAACATATGTTTTATTTAGAATAGTATATATATAACTAACGTATCATCGTATACGTGATTACATGTGTAATTGTGTATATGTTTTTTATATCAAATGTACTATATACTATATATATAGTGTATATATATTGTTTAACGTATTTAAAATGTATATAGGTGGATATATATAGTGTATATTGGAGAAAAAACTTTTAATTTTTTTTTGTATTTTTGATCGGTTTTGATTGGATTTTGGATCGGTTTTGACCGGGTTTAGGTGGGTTGGACCGAATTAGGTTAAGTGGCCGGTTCAAGGTTGTTTATAAAAAAAAAGGGTAAAATTCAGAAATAGCATACTTATCCCCTTAATTATGAGTTTCATAGCAACAGTTTCATAATTACCTAATATAGCAAGTTGTATTTTGTATTTTTGTAAACTGTTGCTACAAAAATACAAATACATATGATTTTAACTGCCCTTATGATCGATATTTATTTTGTATTTTAGCAAACTATTGCTACAAAAATACAAATACATACAAATACATATGCTACAAAATGTAATTTGGTAAAAATGTTGTTATTTTTTATAATTTAATACTTAAGTATGCTACTTTACGTATTTTTTTCCTAAAAAAAATTACTATTGGATCCGAAACCAGATCGACCCGTTTAACCAGACCCAAATCTGAATTAACTCACAAACCGGATAAACTCGACGGGCCAGTTCCGGATTGACCCAGTCCAACCCACTTAACAGCCCTATTTGTGTGGGTCTTGTTACCCCCCACAAAACTTGTAAAGATCATTTCAATTACACGCTTTTGAAAAATTTTCTCATCAACCTTGGACTAAAAATCAATGTGCGTTGGACCCTTTTTTTTTAATTAATGAATTCATTTAATTAAATCATTAATAATTAATTTAATGTAATTTAATTATACATAAACTTTAATTTGTCAGAAAAAAGAAATTATATAAACAACCTATTAATGATAATGTGAAAAATTTGCTCTTCTGAAATTTAATCTTTTTCATCCGTACTTTCCTCTTCAAAGCCCACTTTCAGAAATCAGCCACTATTCGATGGTCCATACAATCTAATTCTACATCAAGATACGTCTTCTAATTTTATATAATTTAAAGAAGGTGAATTAAAATGGATAAAATCAATTAGTAATATCAAGGGAAGCTATCAACTCAACCATGATATAGAGCTACGAAGTTCTTCAAGAAACGAAGGAAATGAAAAGCTTGAGTTTTGTCTTCAATGGCTATTTTAGTACGGTTGAGGAAGAAAATAATGAATGAAAGTGGAGTCAAAATAAACATGACTTCTTTTCTTGACAAAATCATTTACATGTGACATTTTTAATTTGTTGTTGCAGCAAATATTTCTCATTCACACACATTTGTGTGAATACAAAGGGTGAAAATTTGCTGGTTTTGTAGAGGAATAGAACACCGGTAAAATTTAAGATAATTACTTTATCTTTTCTCTTTCATTTTTTACATCAAAGAATTATAATATATGTTTACATTAACATACTTGGAAGTAAAATAATAAGTTGACAATATTAAATTTATTTTAAGTAAATGAAATTTTCAAGAAAAAAACATTCGATAGAAGTGAAAAAAAAAAGGAAAGTTTAATAAAAACAATTTGATATCTGTGTATACGAAGATAGAAACTATTTGATATTTGTATATTCGAAAATTAACAACTTTCATTCTTCATTATTCACAAAATTTTGAATCTCCTTTTTTCCATTTTTCTCCATAGTTCCACAAGCACTAATTTCATTTTTTATAAGATCAAAAATTCTTTCATAGAATAATTCATCGTTTATTCGATTTATTGATATCAACTGTTCAAATATAAAATTTATTCATCAAAAAAGTATTTTCAATAGATCAAATGATTTATCGTTTTTCATGATAAATATAGGCTGTTGTACTAATAAAGATAAATGCGTACATGTATCAGTTCACTTCTATATAAGACTAAAAATACTTTTTTGATCTAACCTGCTATATCACACTTTCGTTGAATTTTTTCAAATCACGAAATATATAATATTTCTAGTCCTGAATCTGTTTTGTCCAACTCTCTTATGAGTTTGAACTCTAGTAGTTGTTTAGTCCTGAATATATTGATACCATGTTGTGATATGTTTTAGAAAGCAAGCCTAAAATTATTACTTTCATTAAAGATTTTTATATATGCTCTTCTTGGTGATATGAATGGAAGGAAGTTGAAAGTCCTAAAAAACTACTTCACACTGATACCGTGTAGTCAATCTTTTTAGCATTATACGAAAAAGAGGTATATAATGTCAAATCGACAGTAGCAACAAGCAGGAACATAAGATAATCGAGGCTAAGAGGACATATAATAATAGAAAAAACACAAGAAAAATACTAAATTCTGGCCGAGAAAAGTATTTGACGCATGCTTTCTTGAGTATCTAAAGTGATCGATCACTTTGAATGACGATATGCACTTGATCCCATTATCAAGCTGAATTTTAAAACTTGAAACTTCAAACCAATATGTTCTTGCAGGTCTTCTGAGACAACTTCTTGGATGATGGTTGTCATGTCCCATATGCTCATAGAGGTCTTGCATTCGATCTGACACTTGACTCATACTCCGCCACTATATTTCCAACACCATCTTCACCATTCTTAATTTTTCATCTTATTTCAATTTTTAGATTTTATGTTTATTCAATCCCATCTTTTATGCTTGCTTAAGATGATTGTTTTCTAATTACGTTAACGTTTACTTCTATTATTGCATGTAACGCCTAATAATGAATCAGATACAAGAGAAAGTCAGATCCAATGATATGAAACTTTCTTGATCGACTTGGATCTTTATATGCAGTCGTACGTGTATCCCAACTTCATGATCAAAAGGTTGGTGCATCAAGGATAGACACGAACCTCGTACTGCTTCAAGGACCTCGGAAATGTCTAGTGATATTTGATTCTCTCAAGGTATTTGCAGTCGTGTATCCCAACAATTCAAAATGTACGAGAACAATTCAAAATTTCAAAAATCTATTTTTATAGTCCTGTTATGTACTTATGTGTTCCTTCTGGGATCAAAATTTGGGAGTTGGAATCACACATACTGTACGAGAACAATTCAGTCTATGGGGCTCTAAGTTTTGGATTGGTAACAATATTTCAAGAGGCCTAAGTAGTATAATTACTGAATTGGTGGATCTATATAACTCCCAATAGACTGCATTATAGGTCAACCGAGATTTACTACATAGTTATTTTTCTTATATGTATGAACTGTGTGTTGGGTACGATGTAGTTTTGATGATTGACAAACTGACAAAGTGATATGAAACATGTCAATCAAGCTGGTTCACAGACACACTGTCTCATGTAGCTGAACTTGTAGCAAAATCATCGATGATTAAAGACAAGGGTGGAAGAAATCAAGAACCAGTGGTTAATTCTGATAAAAACATATGCTAATTTGAAGAAATTGAATTCGATTCAAACACTTGATGATAAAGGGAAAGCAAGTTGAGTTGAAAAAGGAGTCCTATGGAAAGGAGTTTCACTTTTGAGCATATCCTGAAGAGTCCTATGTGTAGAAGGAGAAAAATTTTGCAGATTGAAGAAATCTACGCAAGATAGGAAACGGACTAGTTGAAGGACTCTTTGTTAGATCAATGAAGTTTTTGATGACTGACGCATGAATGGATCATGTTACTTGAGCTGGTCCAAGCATAGGAAGACAGGTTTCAGGTTTCACTAATAGATGCATACAAAGATTGCTTAAAGTCAGGAATGAATGAGCGAGCCAAATTCTGATATACTCAAGTTACTAATCACGTGAGAAATTGAAGATGTTGTGGTTAAATAAAATACTTGAAGATAAGATGATTTAAAGAGTTGAAGTTTGACTACAACACTAAGGAGACAAGAGTTGGAATTGAAGAAGGAGTCTCACTTGAAGTAAAACTCTATGCAATGAGAGTTCTAATTAAAGGAGGAGTTTGAAATAAAGAATGACTCTTTAGAGAGTTGTGCTTAAATAGAATATACATAATTCATAGTAATTGGCGTACTTATAGAGAGAGAAAAGGCTAAACACGAGTAAATTGAGAAAGTTCATAATTGAGAGAATTCTGACTGAAGATTCAAGTGCATCCAGTACAAAGGAACAAATTGACGAACCTCTTTCACAGGATTAAACTTTACAGTTCATGAGTCAGTTTAAATGTATTGTTCTTATTGCATTGTAATTTATGTATTTCCTATATTGATTGTTTAGGAACAATACTGAGTTGAGTTAACTTCAAGTTTGGGATAACTCGAAGTGGGTTCAACAGTCAAGGGTGATTGTTGAGTTATAGGAATTAGAGTTTATAATTTCAGTTATTGAGTTATAGGAATTAGAGTTTATAATTTCAGTTATTGAGGTACAGGAATTAGAGTTTATAATTCCTAGTTGTTGGTTACAAGAGTTTCGTAACCAGTCATTTTTTAGGCTCAGAGTTATTTAGTGAAGTTGGGGTTAAATCATGTAGAGGTACAGGTCATGGTTTTTTACACCTTTTTGAGCCGGATATTTTTCACGTAAAAATTATTTTGTTCTTTACTTCATGTTTTACTGCTTTCTTGGAACACGTCAGGCAACCCATTTCATCCATAGGCAACTCTTACGTTAAAGTCACTGATCAGTAGGACACGTACTCTAACACTGTGTCTCATTTCTTACTGGTGTAAGGAGGAGTAGATGATAAACAAGAAAAGGAATCATAAATCAAAATTTGGTGTATCTAAGTCTTTTGCTTTAGCAGTCTCTTCTTCTTTGTTCTTAAGGTGATGAGAGTTTTATATCACAGATTCTCTGACGATAGAGAGATAGTGCAGATAAGTAAAATATGCAAAATGTCTTAATTAAATTCAGTCATTGTCACGTTGATTTGATATATTCAATCTGTACATATTCAGACATGCACACACTCATTACATTCTGGTTAATATTGTTGGTTGTTATTTACAGTTGGATGATGTAAAGTTATATAAAGTTGTCCAAAGAGGCCTTAAATCATCAGCATATTGTTTGGGCCGCTATGCTCCACAAGTTAGGAAGGCAATGTATCATTTTCACTGCATTCTATATGAAAATCTCTCTTATTGAATCATCTGCATATGCTTTGGCTGGTAAAGCATCATTTTCACTGGTCCTAAGTTATCGATAGGCCCTTAGACTTGTTTCAAGATTTCACTTGGACTCCTCAACTCAAACTTGTACCTATAAAATACTTAATCCACTCGAAATTTGATCCACCTAAGTATTTTTTGTCCATATCTCATCAAATATCATTCGAGTGTTACTAAACACTGCTTATGTGAAAAATTAATCCACTCAACATTCTCCACGCGGATAAAATATATCCATGTTTTTAAAAAAAAAAATACTAAAGTTAAAAGAAAAAAAGCTTCAATTTGATGAAAAACTTAACGCCTTTTTTTCTCTCCCCAACCTTCACACTCTCTCTCTTGCGATTTAGCCATAATTTTTGTTAATCAAAGAAGAAATTCAGGATTTTTGCTTTCATTTTTCTCGTGTAAGTGTTTTTATGATTTGTATTTGTTGAATTTGTTAAATTTTAGCTTCATTTAGTTTTTAGAGTTTGAAATGTCACTATAGGAGATGTGTTTTTGAGAATATTACGTTAGTTTCTTCATATATATTAAAGGTTGTATCTTTTAGCTTGTTGGTGTGTTCTTTGGGTATATTCCATTTAATAACTTTGATTTTGTACCATTTGTTGCAGGTGACCTAACAAATGGAAATCATTTTTACAAAAATCCACTGTAGAGGGGTCTTTTTCGATATTCTTGTCCCTACATATGTTGAAAACTATGGGCCAACATTAAGGTATATCAATAAAGACCACTTTTCATTACTGAAATTATTATATTATACTAGAGAATTAAGGTATGAAATTGTTTGGGGGTTTTACGATCAAGATGTAGTAACTAAATAGTTCAACTTGATAACAAATGACTGACATCTCCTAGAATCAACTAAAGACTTAAAATATGAGGACTCTATTGACTTTTATATCAATTATATTTTAGATGAACTGGTGCTTGATCCTAATACACTTGGTAGTTATTTAATTGGACCAAAGAGTATAGATAGTGAGTGGGTGTCAGTGGATGGGGTTGGTCTGGATGTTAACTTAGAAAGAGAATTTATTAATGTTGGTGAGAGTGTTAACTTAGAGAAAAAGTCTATTAACTTA
This sequence comes from Capsicum annuum, assembly GCF_002878395.1. Lineage (NCBI taxonomy): Eukaryota > Viridiplantae > Streptophyta > Magnoliopsida > Solanales > Solanaceae > Capsicum > Capsicum annuum. Next base: position 35,344,356 of record NC_061117.1, read on the forward strand.
GGTGAAAAGAGGAAGAATATTAACATAAGTGAAAAGAGAGAGACTTCTAACAGAGTAGATGAGGCAAATGTAGAAGATGTTAAACTAGAAGATATTAATCAAGAAAATATTAATACAAAATATGATCTATCATATTACTTGAGTGGTAATTAAGATCTTGAAAATATTCCTCCAGAAGATGGCTCAGATATTGATAAGGAGTTGAGGGCTTTGAGACAAGAAAGAAGAAACAACCAAAAAAGAAATAAGAAAATAAGAAAAAAGACTATTGAAATTGAATTACATATGAGAGTTGTTGGTTGTGTAGATAAAGGTTTTGAGGATATTGAAAAAGATAAAGCCAATAAATATGTTGGAAAGTTGGGTAGAGATAAGGAATATCCTTATAGTTCTGATTGTTGGAGTGAAAATAGTGAAGAGGAGCAAAATGTAGATGTTGTTCGAGGAGTAGATCTAGAAGGTGAAGCAAAAAAAGCTAGGTATGATTAAAATTGTGAAGTGATTGTGTTTGAGATTGGAATAATTTTTTAGGATGCAAAACAGTTTCGAAAAACTATTACAGATTATGTTGTAGAGTATAGGAGACAGTTAAAGTTAAAACATAATGTATAATAATGGTGAAGTGCATTATACCTAATTACACGTGATTGTTGTTTGCTTCTATTGATATGAACTCAGGTGATTTTATTGTTAAGAATTATCACCTTATTCACAAATGTATTCCTCTAAACAAGAACAAGATGTGTAATTCAAAGTTGATTGCAAGAAAGTTTAGGGACAGAATTATTTCTCAATCATACATAAGGATCTGGGAAATTCAAAATTTGATAACAGAGGTGTTGGGTCTTTATGTTGATAAAATTGTGTGTTATAGGGCTAAATAGATTGTTATGAGGAAGAATATGGGTGATTAAAAATTTAAATATGCTAGATTATGTGACTATTCAGATAAGATTAAGAAAACAAATTTCGAAAGCTCTTGTTGGATAAAAATTGACAGAAAAAACAGAATCAAGAAAGAATCTCTTTGTTTATTTCTATGAGTGTTTTCATGTCTTCAAGCAAGGATGGTTAGATCGATGTAGAAAAATTATTGATTTTGATGGATGCTTTCTCAAAGAAGCTTGTAAGGGTGAGTTGTTGATTGATGCGGGGGAAAATAGAAGCAACCAAATGTATCCTATTGCATAGGCAGTTGTGGATACAAATACAAAATATAGCTGAAGTTGATTCATAAGGTATTTGATTGTTGATCTAAATTTGAGAATTGATGAGGGCTTGACTGTATGTCAGACCAATAAACGATGCCACTATTTAACTTTTTTTTCTTGTTATTGGATTTTAATTTTCATTAAAATTTCTAATCTAATTATACTTATACTTATTACAGAGTCTTATTCTTGTTTTGATGGAGTTGTTATCAAATGTTGAGAGAAAAATGTGTGTTAGACATATTTAGAGTAATTGACATGTACACTGAAAAGGAGAAAAAAGAAGAAAGCAATTTTGAAGATATACAAAAGAAAACTTTGAAGTCATATTTAGAGAAGAGATACAGGCAATGTCAAAACTAGCTAAGAAAGAAATAATTGAGGACATGTTTGTTAATCCTCCTTCTTGTTGGTGTAGCGCATATTTCAAACCACATTCTAAATGTGATATTATTGAAAATAACATGTGTGAGACTTTCAATTCTTGAATCGTAGTTGCTAGACATATGTCTATAATCACAATGTTAGAGGATATCAGGCATAAATGATGAATAGACATGTAGATATGATCAGATTTGTTGATATATGAATTTCAGACATTGCACCTATGGCAAGAACTATTTTAGAAGATAACAAGGAATATTCAAATAGATGTAGAGTATAATTGAATGGAGTTAATGATTTTGAAATTAGGGATGGGGGTACACATGTATTGTTCACTTGGACAAGAAGTATTGTGACTGTAGGTTATGGATGTTAAGAGGTGTTTCTTGTTCTCATGTTATTTTTGCTTATTATTACTTGAATAAAGATCTCGATCAACATATAGAGTACTGATATAGAAAAGAAATCATTCTTAAGTCTTATGATCATTTCATCTAACCAATTCTCAATATGAAAATATGGCCTAAAATCACAAATCCATCACTTGAGCCTTAAAAATCAAGAAGATGTCAGGCAGACCTAGCAAGAGCAGAAGCAAGAGCAAGGATGAGCCAAAAATGTAGGGCAAACTGTTAGAAAAAAGATATTAAAATAACTTATTCAAGATGCAATCAAGTTGTCCATAACAAGACTGTATGTGCAAAAAGAGTAAGTCTTAAATCAATTTCATAATAGTTAATATTTGTTAAGAAGTTATGATATTATTGAACGTTTGATATTTCTATTTGTATGCTAGAATGGAATGGGAAGCAGTAGCGATACTTAGCCTAGCACTCAGCCCGCACCCACATGGAACCTACTACAGCCACCACAATTAAGTTTTGTTTGTGGTGACACTAGTGCAACATCGAGGGATACCTACAATGAAAGTCAAACAACAGTAAGTGATATATGTTCAGCCTTTATATTATTATTATTATTGAAACTACTGAAAATATTGTATCGCATTTATTAATCTTTCAACTATCATGAAATATTTTTTTGTATAGTCTAGAATAGGGTGTCATTCACAGTCAAGCACAATCTCTCAAATATATGCAACAACACAATCCAGTTAAGCAGAACCTATTTCTGATGAAAAAGTTATTGTGTCAAGAAAACCTCAAAGAAAGGTGTCAAGTGGGGCTGGTAGAGGTCAAGGTGGGGCTGATAGAGGTTAATGGGGTTCTTGTAGAGAAGGTGAAGGAGGAGTTAATAGAGGCTAATGTTGTACTGGTAGAAGAGGTGAAAGAGGAATTGGTAGAGGTCAAGTAGGTACTGGTTGAGGATTAGGAAGAAAGATAGCAGTAGTAAGAGGAATTCCACTTGAAAGTGCAAAAAATGCTTCTTCTAGTAATTTTCATCTTTTCCAACCAACAAGAAGTCATACAGTGCTGCCTCATTTGCTGCTGCTACTGGATACAAAAGGCCTACAACTGATTTTGGTATTTATTCTAATTCAACAATTGAAACGTAAGTGTACAATATATTTTTCTCTATTTCCTTCTTTGTCTATAACTACTTTTTTATTCAACTTATCAATATTTTTCATCTTACATTTTTTGCTTGATTTTGCAGCCCAGTACATTAAGTAAGAGGGTTCTTTATCGAGGTACAAATTTAAAGAGTGCTTCACCAACCAATATTAATATTGATTTTAAATTTTGTGACCTAAAGTGGAATGAGAGATATGCACTCACCAGTGTACAGTTACAACAAATGAAAGCAAATAAGAGAAACAAAGTGGATATAGCCAAGTCCTATTCATCAGTTGGATCCTCCAACAAGTAGTTTATTTAAAAATGGTCAGTAATATGATACTGTAATGAGGGTTATGCTCTCATTTTGAACAAATTGTGTCACTTATTTTTGGAATAATTTTTTTTAGGCACCAGCTATGATTTTGTGGTATGATGTTGTAGTACTATTATGCTCAATGTTGAGTCTTTTAATGCAATTTTATGTTGAACAACTTATTCGGTGTTACGATGTACTTTTTAGCTCAACATTGAGTAGTTAATATAATGTGTTTCTGAAGTGATTTCATCCAATTTGATTGCATTATAATTTGTGTTTTCGTGCATTTTTTAGCAATACTTTTAGCAGTCACTAATAAGTGATTATGCCTAGTTGGTGTGATAGCCCAAACTTTTTCTAGCTTAAATTCATTCATAGAATGTTAAGGGATGCCTTCCAAAATGATTAATATTTTTTCACATACAATTTTATAGATTTCAACTTTTCTTTGTGTGAAAAATTAAATAAGTCTTCTATCGATACCAAATTCGACACTCCGTGAAGGAGTTAGAGCATTTTTAAGTTGACAGCGTGCCAACTGGGCAGTCACCACGTCACAGAGAAGGACAATTTCATAATTGTCACCTTTCAGAGGACCACCGCAATATTGGCGCATCGTGAAAATGTCCATTTTCCCTATTGTCGAATTCCAGTAGCCCAACGCGAAAGTGGCGCATCATGCCGAAGGCCAAAAATTTATTTCTATAGGGCACCGCGATGGTGGCGCGTCGCATTGAAGTTCCAGGTCCCAAGTGTCAAAATCCAGTAGGACAATGCAATAGCTCTGTGTCGCAGAGGACCCTAATTTCCCATTCGTCAGTTTCCAGTGAGCCACCGCGATAGTGGCGCATCGCGGTGGCCCATTAAATTAGGACCCCAGTTTATTTTTTTCAGTTTCGTTTAGAAGTTAAAAAGGGGTATTTTGGACTTTTATCAGCCTACAATTCCGTCCAAACACAAGATTTAGGGTTAGTAAAAGCATCTTATGATATATTTCTCAAGATTTCTCTCAACCAAAAACCCTAAACTTCAACAATCAACCTCAAGAATCCCAAGATTCCACCATCCTTTTTCTAAATTAATTCAAGATTCAATATTTCCAACACAAGAATTTCAAGAGCCATCATTCAAGAGCACAAATAGAGTCTCAAAAGTAAGGTTGTTTATCTAGTTCATCATCCCAGGTATATGGGGTTTTGAACAGGGATAAATCATTCATCCTTGTGCCCAAAAACTTACTTTAAATTATAAATTGTTCAGTTTTGTATGATATCCCATGAAATTTAAGTTAGGATTTATATCCAATGTTGCTAATTCCATGATTTTGAGATTTTAAGTGATTTGGATATTGAATTATATGTCTACTTTCGAAAATTAATGTGTATGATCATATTTTTCAGATTTTAAGTTGAATTATGAATATTTGTATTATCAAGCATGAACCTTATGGCGTTTGACATGAAATTGAAACATGGGTCATTAAGCTCTAGTTTGTATGTTGACATGTCAAGAATGACTATGTTTTAAGCATCTCATGATTAGCTATTTTCAGATTTTGATAAAGAAAATTGATCTATTGATCCAAGCAAAGATTGGAATCCACATTATTTATACATTTTATGATTTAAAGCAAAGAGAAGTATATTTGATTTTCATTATAAACCCTTATGCTGTTTTAAAGTAGATTTTCTAAAAGTTCTGAGCAATAAGTATAGGAGTAGTATTTAGCACCGAGTTGGGTATGATTTCAAGGTCTCATTCCCCAGAACTACGTACCACCGTAGGTTTCTGATTTACCCATAGTGGGATAAGATAGTCATCACTAAAGTTAAGGTTATATTCCGATGGCAAGGGTAAAACAGCTCTCCCCAACGTGAGCAAGACGGTGGACTCCATGTCAGCTTACATGGTTTATGTTGGTTAGAAGAAACTCCCTGAGTCCGAAACTCCCTGAGTCCGAAACTCACTAAGTCCCAAAGTTTCAACATTTTCAAAGCTCCCAAAGCTTCTAAGTTTCAAAAGAAAAGAATGATATAAAAGATTTTATAAGACTAAGTGTTATGACTCACTAGATTTACAAGTATGATTTGTTATCATGATTTTATATTTCGATATTTTGGATAATCAAGCTTATGTGAGTCATATACATCCACATGCATTTACTTTATATTTATGATGATGTTTACTTATGCATTACAGCCCCATATACTCAGTACATCCTCAAGGTGCTAATCCACATATATGTCTATGTGCTACATTGTCTTATAATGTAGGTTCAGGTGCTCAGTATCAATAGCACGAGTAGTTCGAGCATCTTTATCTACGCTCCCACAGTTGGTGAGTTCTCATGATTCGAGGGCCTACTTCTTCAGATTTCCAGCTTTCATAGTAATTGAGTTATCATTTTTAATTTAGCCTGAGTCAGTTGGGGGTATGTCCCAATGACTCTCTAGTTCTTTAGTAGTAGAGGCTTATCGGACTAGGATTTTTATTACATACTTTCAGTATTTGTTATTCAGACAGTATCTACAGTTTATTCAGTTTAGTTTTTCGTATAATACAATATTATTTCTTAATTAGATTATCATAAAGTAAGGTTCAGATCTAGAGATCTAGTAGCAGGCTCAAAGGGTTAGCTTGGGGATACTCATAGCCTTGAGCACCGTGTGACATCTCGGGATTAGATTTTGAGGTATTACAGTTGGATGGCAATATTTGATGCACAACAGGACACAAATGAATTGACAATCTATGATGCATCACAGGGCAATTCATTCACATTAAACATGTCAAATGATACAAAATAAAGACTTTCCAAACAACTCCGTTAAAGACTAATTAACTAGGCTTAACTATGCAATACCCAAGCTTAACTGCTACCATTCTACATACAAGCTTACACCATACTAAAGAACCATTTTACAGTCAGAACATAGAGAAGCAGCAGAATAAATCGGTTAAATTTAAGTGTAAACAACATAAATCACCTAGTTAATGAAACTATTTACACAAAATTCCTTATTATTTTTTCTCTCCTAATTTTTGGAAAGATACTCATACATTCGACCTTCTATTATACATTGATCAAATGTATGATGAAACTGCTAATCCTAAATTTAAGGTAAGAGAAATCATAAATTATTTTACAATTTCTTATTTAACGGCAATAATTAGCTAATATTAACTCGTATATGGATAAAAGTAATAACTGATATTTGAATTTCAAAATTTTTTTTAAACATCAATTTTTTTTTAATCTGGGATTCAAGATCTGAAAAGCAAAAAAAAAAAAATTCTTCTACATTCATTCTTCAATACTACTAAAATCAATATGAATATCCCCATATTGCTGCGACATTCTGGAATTTGAGAGTCATAAATTAGTTATCAATCATACAAAAGTGACACAATAATTATTTCGGAAAGTATAACTTTCTTGAAATTAGTTTCTACGATCGTCATGGAATTGGATATCGAAGAAGTACGTAAAAAAAATTAAAGTTAAATATGTGATTGAAGAAAATTCTTATCCAATTGTCATAAGAAACAACAATGGAGTGAGGGTTTACATTGAGTTGAAGAAATAATTTTCTAGATTGATTAATTTTCCACTTTGTATTTCAACTTTCGATAAATCTAATAAGGAAATAGATTTTGATAAAGAAACGGGTGTTGTATTATGTATCGATGGTAGTGAATATGATTCGGTTGCGTTAACGGTTATTGAAACGCATAATTAGTATGCTCTATATGTTCCTGAAATTAAAGTGAAAAACTTCATTACTGATAGCAAGAACACTGAAATAATGGCAAATCAGATTTATAAGGATAAGCAAACTCTTGTTTCAGTAATGGCAAGACATGCAATAGCTAATGGCTTCAACACTAAAGAGAAACGATCCGACAAAAAAAACTATGACATAAAACTATCAATTTTATTTATTGAGCTTATAATCTATGGTAATATAGTTTTAGATGTTTTGAAGAAGTTTATATTCTAAAGTTGGGTCCTGTGTTACTGAAGTTCATATAGGTACGAATGTATAATGTGTTATTATACATGTATGCCAATGTATAATGAAACTGTGTCAGTCAAAAAAATGTATGGTAATATGATTTAAGATATTCTGAAGTAGCTTGTGTTTTGTAGTTGGGTTTTGTGTAGTTGAATAATTAAATTACGAATGTATAATATTGGATAATACATTCAAAGAAATGTATAATGAAACTTGGGCAGTGCCGAAATTGCATTTTGTCCATATGTTTTTATTTGTAGCACTTTTATTTAATACATTGACTCAGTGTTAAAAATTTAATGCAGTTATGTACTGAATTATCGTAGCAAAGATTGCAAGTGGGTCTTGAAGGCGTCTTGTATGAATGAATCAGAATTATTTGTGATAAAAATATTTGAGTCAGAGCATACTTCCAATCTTAGCGATAGAGTGTTGAATAATTTGGTTGCGATAATAAATTTTGTGGGTGAATTTACAGCTTCAAAATTAATCAATCACAAGAGAATCACACCCCCGCATACATTATTGAAGAGATGAAGGTTGTTTACAGAGTCAATATTAACTACATGAAATCCTGACGCACAAAAGAGAAGGCGATTGCGATGCTTAGAGGTGGACCAGCAGATGGATATAGAAAAATACCCCGTTATATCTATATATTGAACCAAGTGTATCCACAATCGCACATTCAGATACATAAGGCAGTAGATAGTTAGTTTAAATACTTGTTTATTGTTTTGCATCCCATGATAAGGGTTTTGAATTTTGTCAACCTGTTGTAGTTGTTGACGGGGCTCATTTAAGCGGTCCATACGAAGGAACCTTTGTATCGACAAGCACATTAGATGGTGCAGGTACTGTTCGTTCATGTTTTATTATACTCTTTTATTGTTATGTTATTTACTATGTATTATATGAGCTTATACATTGATATTTTATGTGTAATAATTCATAGAGCTGCTAAATTAGTACCTATATCATTGACATTTCAATTTTTTTTCTTTTTAATTATTTTTTTTTTCTTTTATATTTAGGTTGTGTTCTGTCATTACCTTACGGTGTTGTTGATTCGGAGAATGACAATGCGTGGACTTGATTTTTTCAACAGTTTAGGAAGGCATTTGGTGAACAAGACAGTGTGGGTGTTGTATTAGACAGAAATAAAAATATCATAAAAGGTGTAAGCATTGTTTATCCTAATGTCCCTCATCTAACATGTATTGGGCACTTATAGAAAAATATTTGCACCCATTATAGAAAAAGCAAAGATAGACTTAATGATCTTTATTATTCCATGGCTAAAGCTTATAGAAAAGAAGATTTTGATTATATTATGTCAAAGGTTGCTAAGGTGATCAAAGAGTTAAGGAATATCTGGAGGATGTTATGTATGAAAAATGGTCTCGATAGCACTCGCCTGTAAATAAAGGTAGAATGATGACCTCTAATATAGTCAAATGTATTAACGGTTGTTTGGTTGATGCTAGAAGACTTCCAATTTTAGGTTTTCTTGAAGAAGTTAGAATTTTATTTGTCGCCTGGAATTGTAAGAACAACGAAATTGCATCTTACACCAATACAACTCTCGAGAGAAGAATTGAAGTAATACTGACTCTTAATGGGGTTAAAACTCTACGGATGACGGTGTGTATTAGAATAATTATGTAACAAAAACTTTATTTTCCATTGATTATATATTCTTATTTTATTATCTGTACTAAATGATCATTTTCTAACAGGTTAAGCCAGCAGGTAGTTATCTTTATTGTGTATATGAATTGGAACGTAGGTACATTGTTGATATTGAGCGTGGCACGTGCAACTGTGATCGATATCAAATTGATGAAATATCATGTCACGAAAAATTGTCATATGAAAAAGTAAAAATATGGATACAAAGGATAATGGTCGTTATTGCTCTGAATTGTATAGGTCAAACACCATAGTCAAGACATATGAACTCCCGATAGTTCTAGTGCCAGACAAGAAGGATTGGAATGTTTCAGATTTTATTAATGATGAAGAAGTTTTGCCTCCCAAATATAGAAGACCGCCTGGTAGACCAAAAAAAAATCATTTGAAATCAAGTGAATCACTGTCTTCAAGTTTGAACCGTTGTGGTAAATGTGGACGTGCGGTTTCTTTCCAAAGGAATCATGAAGAAGATAATATGTTTTTCTATATGCTGATGCTTTGAATGGTTTTATTTGTATAAATTTTTTTATTAGTTTTTGTTGGAATTCTGGAGCAACTAATATTTATGTATTTAATTGCTATTTGATTTTCACTTCTTTAATCAATGTTTTATATTATAATAACAATTTTAAGCATATTTCATATATCATATTTTGTCACCATATAACTTGCAGTTATAACTGATGGGTATATTTAGTATGTAACTTGGGAACTATTACAGTAATCAATTGTTGAAATATAAGTTGTATCAAACTGTTATACATTATTAGTTAATGTGTAAGAAATGTATGATATAGCGTTATACTTTATTTACGTGTATAATGTTAGACAGACAAGAATGATATTTAACTGACTTCAATTTTTATTTTAAAACGGTATATGAAATGTCAGACTCGTGTTTTTTATGTATGATTATATATTATACTTTATTGAAAAATATGTGATGTAAATTTACCAATGTATAATATTAGTTTATACATTCGTATCAATGTATGATATAGTATTATACTTTGTTAAAGTGTATGGTGTAAACTATTTTCGTAATTTTTTTAAGGAAAAACGTATAACAACATGTATGATGTTATGTAATACATAAATTTAAACGTATTAGACATTATTTCAATGTATTTTTAACTTATAAGAAAATGTACATAACAGTAAACATATAATGTGTTCAAATACAATATCAATTTAATTTGTAATTTATTTGTACACGTTTAAAAAAAAGTGAAAGGCAAACTCAATAACTACCAAGAATTAGGTAGTAACATAACAATAGTGTGTTAGTAACTGCAAAGCATTTTATCAAAATATGAAGACATTTATAAAATGTGCATTAACATCCAGAAAGTAATCTTGAAATTGTTTAACATCAACCACAAAACTAAGAATTAGTTGTTTCAGTGCCGGCTATTATAAAACAATGCTACTCTAAAGTAACAATTGCACTTTCATTAATTTCTTGGAGAACACTATTCCTTGGCTGAGGAGGATCACCATTATCACTCGTGTACCCTTCATTTGCCTTTTCTACTCTGTAATGCCACAGTAATGAAGCATAGCATGCACGTTGACTTTCATCATCAAACCCACATGAATGCACTTGCTACCCTTCACTTAATCTTTCTGCATAGGCAGACACAAAGACACCATAGTCCCTGACTTCAAAAAATAAAAAATGAATTAAGAGTCGGTACATTAATTATAACATCGTAATACATGAAAAAATACTGTAATTTACTTACAAACTATCAGACGCTTGTTGTGGGATGTTTTGAACATAGTCAATATCAAATGGAATTTCATTGACAAGACCAGTATGTTGAGCAAGCTTCCCCTTGTACGCTTCAAGTGTTGACCATTCATTCGCTCAGTCTTTTCAAAAGAATATTGTCTGACAAGTAAGTAGGCAGCATCACTGCAAGCTTTTGTATTTTGATTGGTGGTTCCTTTTTTTTTTACTTGTCAATGAGTCATACACACGTATCAATATTTCCTTCAAGACAATCACAGCTAATACCCAGTGAAATTCTTTGTCACAGTTAACTGAAACATATACCTCATCAACCATGTGTCATGGTAACCCAGCAGAAATACAAAATCCTTAAATTATATTTGCAATAGTATCTTCATTCTTAGCCACCACAAATGATTCTTCATAGTCTTATTGTGTGGACAGCTCAACTGCCGATTCTGTTGAATAATATCGACTATGTGTCTTTTCGACATATGTTTTAAAAAAATGGCCAGTCGTTGTATATCTATAACTATCACGCAGCTAAAGCTTCGATTTCTTTCTCAAGTGGTAGAAGATCACATCTAAATGCTACACGTGAAAATAGGGTAACAAAAGAAAAATCATTGAAAGAAATCACTAGCTTCATTGTAGGTTGTTTCATGTTAGTCAAGGGCAGTACAGTATGGGGGACTGACACTGCATGTATGATATACAGTTATACATCCTTACATTTGTAAAATTTTATATTCTAGGGTTGGATGTAATAAAAAATTAATTTATCCATAATTAAAACATAGATGATATGGTGTTGATATGATATTTCTAACAATAACTGGTGTTACATGGTATTCTACAAGACATGTTGATTAAAGTTGGATATCTGATAATAAAAATACTGCATGTATGATATCATACTATACATAGGTTTACATGTATGATAAACATGTTGACTTTATTAGGCCGAGTTAGTACAATATGCTACAATGTACAAAATGTAATACAACATTGAACCTACAATATTAATATTTCAGATTACATTTCAAAATTAGACTTCAAAAATATTTAGAGCATATTGTAAAAGTAATAGAAGGTTGTTAGATTTATGATATGATATTGCAGTAAATTAACTATCAGCAAAAACACTTATGATATGAATCATATTTAGATTAATTTACCTAATCGTTCCAGCATGTCTTACGTTCGAACATCAAGTAAAATTAATTCTTGGACTATGGTTGTGCAACGACAAAGTCCTATTGAGGGTAACCTAATCCCGAAGCATTTACTCAATTGTGATTGTCTGTTTCTTTCCTGAAAATCAACATTGATTGCACATCACAAATATTTTTGTTGCCTTAGTATTGTTAGAAAAAAAAAAAATTTCTTGCTTGGCAGAATGAGTTTTTAGTAATCCTACGGCAATTCACTGTGAGTAATCAATCATTAATTCATTTGTCAAATCTTGATTAATGGTGTAACCATCAAAAGCATACTTCAATTTCTCCTCTTTATCAGAGTTGCCCGCATCCTTAGATGCAATGTACGGTGACCTTAAAATTCTGAACTTCTTTCTTTCCCTTTTGGCAGGTGCTTTTGTTTTTGTGGCTTCAAGCTCCCGAACCTAAGCATCAGGGAAATCAGGTGAAATTTGACTGTCCGAAAGATCCCATTGGCTTTTGGTCATTTTATTTGAAGTAGCAACATCCAATGACTTTGTAGTCGAAGGTGTTGAAAAATCAAATAAAATTGTATCTACAGCGGCCTGAATTGAATCGGTTATCATCCCACCAACTTTATCCTACGTGAACACATAAGGATGTGTAATGTATAAATACAATATCTGAATATATAACTATACTTATGCTTACTAAATTTATGTCTAAGGTGAACGATACTTATTATTACATATTACATTAAACATAATTCCACATGTATAATGTTATTCATTCATATATACAGTACAATCAGTAATCTGAAACATTTATCATTGCACTAAAAACATCAGTGCATAACCAATAATTTTTATTAGTGTTAGTTAATGTCCTTCCACAAGATAAACAGTTAGTAGTAGATAATACATAACCAAATTTTCATACAACATGTTTAAGTAATGAGTTATCAGGAAATCGTCATCACCCAATGTGCATTAATTTTAAAACTACTTGTTAAGAAAATGACTTTACAACAACGTTAGAAATCATGGAAGCATCAATATCCCAAAAAACTGACATGCACCAGAGAAACATTAAGTCCCATTGTCTACCTTTACCAGGTCCAACATGTAGATAGACATAATTTGTACTAAAAAATTAATATTAGGGACAAACAAATACCTGCACATCTTCCATATCAGTATAGTGCTATTTTTTCAAATCCATTTCATGACCATCTTCTTTAGCGGTAACATTCACATCCTATATTAAATAAAAATCATCGTGTGTGAACAGTTATTCAAAGTAAAAGAAAAAAGATTGAAATTAAGTTTTATAACGATGATAAGAAATTTTTATCTGTAATGGGTGCATATGAATGTATAAATCTTTGGCTTACATATCCTATGTTTGTACAAGGTAAACCATTCACTACGACCCCCACTTGAATAAACATAACATGTATGTATGTGTTAGGTGATTCACGAACGATGTTATATCAGTAATTTTAAATAACATAAATATGTATGATGATATTCATAAACCACATGCTTCATGTTCAAGAAATTGTTTGTATGTTCAATGTATGACAGTTCTTTATACATTCGATTGAATGTTTTATGAAAATTTAACTGTCCAAATATAAATAAGTTAATAGGTTCTACATGTGTGTAGAAATTTTTTGTAGTAATTAAGTAATATTAGGGACAAAAAAATACCGACAAATCTTCTACATCCGGAATGTATTTTTTTCAATTCATCATCAATACCTTCTTCTTCATAGGTCATAATCTCATCCTATTAGTTATGTGATAATTATCATCATCTAATTTGCATCAAGACAAAAATTTGTAGTTATTAAGACGACTGTTAAATAATGTATAAAATATAGAAAGCGTCAAGATCCAAACAACTTTATATTCAGCCGAGAATATTACGATCCCTTTTTAACCAATAACAGGTGCAACATTTATGTAAATATATATTGTAGAAAAAAACTAATATGATGTATAGAAATATACCTCCAAAGCTTTCAAATCAGAACAATGCTCTTTTTTAAAATCATCATCACGACCTTCCTCTTTATCGAACGCATTCACATTCTAAATTAAATAACAATTAGCGTGTATGAACAGTTATTCATAAATGTGTTTTAGGTGAATCAAGAATGTTGTTATTTAAGTAATTGTAAATAACATACATATGTATTAAGATATTCATAAATAACATGTTTTTTGTTGAAGGAAAAAATAGTATGATTAATGTATAACTGATCATTATACATTCAAGATAATGTATGATGAAAATGAAACTGCCCAACTGGTGCTACATGTGTATAAACATACTGTTTAGTACATAACAAATATTAGGAACAAAAAAATACCAGCAACTCTTGCACATCAAGAATGTGCTTCTTATTAAATTCTTCATCACGAGACTTTTCTATATCGTTGACTGATCCCTTATCATAATCTTCATGCTGTATAAAAAAGAAACAACATTTGATTTTAATATATGAGTTATACAGAGTTATAGTAACACAACAACATAATTGACAAAAATTACTTGCATATCCTCCTTATATGGACTCTCATGTTTCTTCGATCCTTCTTCTTGACTTTGTTGTTGATCAGTAATTTTCTCCTCCTATATAACACGAAAAATTCGAATGTGTGAACATTTCATCAACGTAAGACAAAATTAAATGAAATTTAATTGTTATACCTCTGATTGCTTATTTTCTTTATTCTTCAATGTTTTGACGACCTCAGCAGGTATTTTTTATATTAGTGTAACCAGCTCAACCATCTTTTCAGCAAACTTATAATGTAGAGGAAAAAATAAATTAGTAAAAACACATCATGCTTTTTAAAAATAAAAATTGTCAATAAGAAAGTTAACTTGCACATTTGTTGATGCATTATGTCATCACCATTTAAATTTAATATAGAAGTCCCTTCTAACTGTGTGGAAGATGAAGGAACATACTTATGTTGGTGACGCTCAGGAGACACACCAATTTCTCCTTGTTGGTGATGTTCAAATTCAGACACACCAATTTTTTTTTTGTCTACTGCATTCTTTTGCATTTCAAAATATAAATCATACACATAATGTACTGGACAATCACGTGTAGATATATCATCATCCATCACCGCTAGACTATCTTACTGAAACATCACAGTCTTTCTTCTCTTGAAAGGTTTCAAGTGATACAGGCGAAGGTAAACCAGCCTTTATGAGGATTTTCAGCGGTGGTATAATGTTGAAATCACCAAATTCTTCAGCAATGGTACCGACACGCTGTTGAAATTTATCTGCTGGCCTTTTCAACGTTCTAGCAACGAATGTTGAAGCAGAAGTTGTTGGATCAAATGTCTCAAAATCTTGAGAAAAAGGCAAATTCAACCTACGAACTTCTTCGATTGTAGGTTGTATATTCTTGTACGAATGCTGGAAAAAATAATTTCAAAATGAAATATTTGCACATAAATAAAACGACTTAAATAATCAAAATACGTACAAAGTTAAACAATTACCTTACTGAACATGCCAGACATAAAAAATTCGTACTTAGGCCTTGTACACTCCACAGACCAGTTTAGTATTCTTGGGATTACATTTCTCTGACGGACATCAATTTTTTATTCTACCTCGAAGCAGCGCTCGAGCATCCAAACATTTAGAGTGTGCAGAATTCCACCCAATGAATGTAACTGCTTTACGATATTGAAATTCTGCCTCCAGGAACTCATCAACTTTTCAAATGTAATCTTCCCCTATGGAAAGTGAATGTACCGATCGTCCTCGACTATCTGAAAGTGAGATAAACTGATTGCTGCTTCCTTATGCTGAGAAAACATGAATGTATGAACAAAGAACAATATTGTCGGGTTCAGAGCATCTTCAGAGTTATTGAAGTTTTTCATCTTCACACGTGTTATCAGTTTTGACCTAGTTATTCTTCCTTTATTGTCGGAAAAATACTTCGACATCAACACTGATTTTGATGATGAAGTATACATATAATCATCAATATTATCGTACACTTAAGACCGGTAATAATGGCAAATTCAAGCATTGTAAATTTGAGAATTTCCCCTTATACAAAAACATAAAGCTCATCCTTATTATCCTACTGAATTTCTAGCATAGGGAGGCATTTCGAAATTTTTCCTATCCAGTAGCACTGTGGTAAGTCCAGAAATATCCCAAAAATCATATTTCTAAATGCACCTAAAACATCCTCTCCAAAATATTCCTTTATCTCTTCACCAAAAGCCCGATTACATAAGTTCCCCATATGAAATGGGTGTGCTGGGACTTTGTCAATTCGGTATTTTATGCCCTGAAAAAAAAACACCATAATTACCCAACAGTTACACATTGTATCAGGGTCATTTATACATTCAAAAACTAAATCAGACCCTTATTAAACAACTGTTAGACATGTATGAGGGTAACTTATACATTTACAAATAAAATACATTAATGTATAATAAAAATCAGACCCTAACAACACTAGAGTTACACATGTATGAGGGTAACTTATACATCTAACAATTCATATTAGACTCTAAATAAAACAACAGATAAACATGTATAGGGTAACTTATACACCTAAAAATTTCAATCAGGACCATAATTAAACAACAGATACAAATGTATGATGGTTATTTATACATCTAACAATTTATATCAGACCATAAATACACAAAATTACACATGTATGAGGGTAACTTATACATCTCAAAATTAATAACTGCTTTATTAGGCCAATGTATAATCTATAGAAATATATTTCAAAATACCTACACTATACATTAGTGTGATGAAAAAGCTAATGTATCATGTCTTATTATACATATGTCAACTTATACATAAAATCATAATCAATACCTTCGGAAGACATGGTCGGTCGGAATCATCAAACTTCTTTTTACTTGCCGTTTTTGAACTAGACTTCTTCGATCTAGAAGCGGCCTTTTTCCTCAACTTCTTTATTGTAATAGAGTCGTTTCTGTGCTTTGACCGATTCTCTGCGAATTTCGGATCCTGTTCATCAAATGTAACAGGAACAAATCCAAGGGGAATATCTTTTTCTTTTGCATCTAACTGAGTAATTTCTAAACTAAAACTTGGAGGATAATCTATTACCAATTAACACTATATTGATTTAACAGAAGTGTTAAATCTAACTACAAAACAAGAAACTCAAAGATCTAACTTGTACTATATGAAAAATAACGAAAAAATCAAACTACTGAACTTGAATATGATTGAACAATACGGTAATTTCAACATGCAAAAAAAAATGAAAAAAAAAACCTGAATTGGTAAAGTTGAACAAAAAAAAATTCAAAAAATTAATGAAGTAAATTATTAAAAACAATTAAAGCTTGATAACTTGTAATTTGATAACCACTAAGTAGACGTTACTTCAATTTTGCCGTAAAAGATGGGTTTCAAAAATGGAGTAAAATTCAGATGGATAATGGGAGCAATAGAGACCAAAATATAGAAGCCAAAAACCGTGTTTTACATGTATAATATTTAGGAGAGAGAAAGTACCAAATAAGGAGATTTTTGTAATTATTTTGAGATTTGTGTAAATATTTTACCAATTTGAAATTTAATGTAATTATGTAACTTTACCTTGTGTATATATGTAATTTTTAGTAAATTTAAACTTTGCAGATTCCCTCTCAAGTTTACTTATTTGAATTTTTGTTTCAATGCAATCAACTTCTCATCACTCTCATTCAATTTCTCAGACAGAGTGTCCCTCTCTTCTTCAACATGTTTGAGCTTCTCCTTCAATCAATCACATGAATTTTCACCATCTTTAAACCTATTCATTAAGCTCAACAACACTCAAAAATTTGATGCAAAGTAGCCACATTCACCATTTTTCTAAAATGCAAAAATAGAAGAAAGGTAATGGAAAATTTGGGGCTAAGAATTTAGGATTTTTTATATGGGGGTGAGGGGAGAGAAAAGTTGACGTTTTTTAACATTAACTTATTGCCACATCGGAAGATTTTTCACGATGACACACCCATTTTGAGTGATTATTACACGAGATGCCATGTGGGCAAAAAACATTTATGTGGATCAAATTTCAGATGGATTAGGTGTCTGATAGGGTACAAAAAAAATTATCTTCATTGTTTCCTACAACTTTGTTATGCAACTGTCTTCTCCCTCGACGCTTCCAACGTTTAACATATTATAAAGTTTAAAAGGCTATATAGATTACTTGCTTTGAGGGTTCGCTTTCTTCCGCTGAAGTCATTGGGAATGAAACAAGTAAAAATTCTTTGAACTTCCGTGAAAGTGATTCTCATTTTTTTGGTTTTCACAAAGTTATTCCATTCACATCTGTCAACGCAAGGTGAAAGAATCGATGCCCATCTATAATATACTATTCCGGCGTGGCAACACTAAATAAAAAATACTCTCACAGTTAGCAATCATCAGCGTCTAAGATGGTGAAAACATACGCGCAAAAGCAACTGTAATAATCAAGTGTCCATATCATGATAAGTGGGATGGCACAGTGAATGGAAAATTTTAAAAAAATGCAAGTTGCTAAATTAATTATATTATAAATGATAGAAGTTCTCATCTTATGTGAGCAACACAAAAAGGCTTTCTCAACTCAACCAGAGCATAACAGTGGAGACTAGGGGTGTACTGAACCGTTAAGTCAAATCGAATCGATAAATCGAATTATGATTTGATTTGATTGATTTGATGTTGGCAAAAAAATACGATCATTCTTGGTTTGATTTGGTATTAGCAAAAATAAAATCAAACTGAACTCAAACCAAACCGACGTAATACATATATAATTTTAATTTTTTATACGTAAAAAAATACTACTTATAATCTACTTTCTAATTACTTTTATTATTTTTTATATTCAAAAAATAGATATATATTTTTTAGCCTTTAACTATAATATTTTTCCATTAATAACAAATTAATACAAAGCCCAATATTAATATAAAAATCTAAAACCTTTTAGTTGCTTCAATTTTTACATTTTATTTTTCAAGTTTTCAAAGAGTTTTCATTATTTCCTCATCTTACTTTCATCTTACTTTTCTCATTCGTCAAGTTGTGATTTATATTTGTTTCTCTTCTTCCTCATTTTTTTTATGAAATTATGTTATAATTAATTACTTTATGGAGTTAAATTTTTAGACTAGTGACTTAGAAATTGAACTACTTGGTATTCACATAATATTACTTTGAGAGATAATAATTTAGACGTCTTAGTAATTTACCAACTTAATTTTTATTGAAATTACTCTATGACCATTATTTTTCTTTAATCTTTTTAATGAAAACATTTAATTTTTCTTTAATAACATTATAATTATAAAAAAAACTAAGAAAACCAAAAAAAAAAAACGAACTAAAATCGAAATAAAAAAAAAACAATTGTATATTGATTTAATTTGATTTATAGATTTAGAAAATCGACATTATTGGTTTGATTATATTTTAATAAAAAATCAAACCAACCCGATCTATGTACACCCCTAGTGGAGACAATCGTAGGAAAAATATTATCTGCTGCAAAAGGCGACTCCATCCCCAAACTTAGGAAGGCATTCAAGAAATATATTTATACTGATCTACTACATCCACAAAATGAAATATTAGCACCATATTTCTGTACAGCAGCAAAATAAATGCCACTATTACAAAGCACGACATACATTGGTTAGTTAAGTTTTGTGTGTGTAAAATGCCTATGAACACTCCTGTTGATTTTTTCTTCGTTTTGGTAGTTTCTTGGAAAAATATTCGCCAAATGGCTTCTCAGGTACAGGTATCAACTTCCCCAGAGCAGCAAGGGGCCAACTGTAGAGCCCAAAAAAAAAATTAACACTAGAAAGATTACTGGATCAATTATAATGCAGTGCATAAGACCAGACTAACCTTATCATTCCAATGCCAATTGAAACAAGCCATAATTGCCAACTGAGTCTCACAGTTGAAGTGAATTTTCCAAGAAAGAATATTATGATAACCTACCAATAAAAAGATATTGTTAATATAAAAAAGGTCGATGTTCAGTGCCAAGAGAAGGTAGGGATAATGTATATTACCTGAAGCACCACTGTGAGGCCGACGATTGAAACAAATAGACGGTTTTTGTGGACTCCTTTGAACACATTTATCTCATCTGGTTTCCGAGCATTGAATTCATTGAAAACCTGCGGTTTTGAGTCATTGGTAGTGATTAAATCTCAACGGAAACTATTTGAATTTATGTTGCTCACTTGCAAAGAGCAATATGAAGAATTCAGTTTTAGATTTATACTCCCATACACCCATATCCCCAAACAAACTAGCTTCAGACTTTCTACATCATATACCGATCTCCCAACAAACTTAAAAAGGAGGAAAAAGGAGGACTGCAGGGAAAATTGAAGGAAGCCCAAGAAGATAGTCACATCTCATATTTAATTAGAGTCTCAATTCCGGAAACACAACCAACATCCTAAAAAGGGAAGAGACTGAGTATCCCGTCCATCCAATTTGGTTGTCCACACTTGATTCGAGTAAGGGAAGAGTTGAAAAATATAAGTTGTTTAAAATTCGTTGAGTAAACACATGGAGCATGTTTTGATGTTTTTATTGGTGAATAAAGGGGAAATTAATAAGGTGGAAAAGTGGGGAGGCTAATATTTTTCTGGTATTCCAAACGTATTTAGAATCAAGAAAGTGGACAACTTGCACAATCCAAAAACGCAAATAGGACAATTATCCTGCAACAGCAGATGTGCTCAAGTTTGCACAAAGTCCCACACTAGATAATATGGAGAGAGCAAAAGCCAATCATAGAATATTTTGTTATCAGTTATATTCTTACCTGACACAAGACGAAAGCGTTGAAAATTAAGGTGTTCTTCACTTTAACAGCCCTCTCATTCGTCTCATGCTGCAAATGCAGAATTTCTCTACCTCGGAAATTCAGGACCAGGAGAACTGTAACTTGATACAGAGCCTGCAGATGTCCGACCAGGAGATATTAACCTCAAAAACTAACATAGAATGAATATTTCTCAATTTGGAACATCGCCGTTAAAATTTATTTTACCTGTATTAACAGGTTTCTCCACATGATGTTGGTGACAAGAGGTTCCCTAAGATAGAATTAAACAAACAATCAATTGATGCTGAGCCCAAGAAACATCATAACTATAGGAACATCACTTAGTAATACAGAAAAAAGCTGAAAATCAGTTGATCCAATTGGGACATCATGGCTAGAGTTGCAAAATACTTCCACCACTAAATGTTTTTAATACAAGTAGGATGCACCAGGTACCAAAGCATGAAGTGGCCTAATGGTAAAAGTTAAAGTGGGAGGAGAATCATAAGGTCTCAGGCTCAAATCCCAATGAAGACAAAAACATTAAGTGATTTCTTCCCTTCTCCCCCTCCTAGCCTTAGACAAAATATCTGTTGCTGCTGATGGGAGGTAGCAGTTACCCGTGGAACTAATCGAGGTGCACCCAAGCTGGCCGAGACACCATGGTTACCAAAACAAGAAAAAGCACCAAAGTATCAAATGAATTACAGAAGGTATGGAAATTAGAAGTCCCTATAATCAAGTGACACAAGTGGAAAGAGTCGAAAACGTATAGAATCCAGCTTACATTATAATCACATGACCGTTAAGAATGTAGTGAGATTGTTTAAACCCACTGAAAGAAGAATGGTTTTCAGCGCATCAAAGAGACAGATGTTAAATAGGTCGCCCTATTTACACGAAGTCCAATTAATATATGGGTGGCATCCAAATAGCGTGAGATAACAAAAGATGATGAAGAGTTAAAAGGTTATGTTTACAACATTGCTGGGCGGGCCAGATTGTGCACACATCAAATATTCCACCAGGTACCCTGCTATCTCTTACCTTCCACCAGCACAGGTACTAGGTAACTCTGCAACCACCTAGTGTTTTGTTTTTGTTGGGATTTGAACCCTAGCCTCCAAGGTTTGAGCCACTTTATTAACCACTACGCTGCACGTCATTGAGTGCCTGGAGCTCTAGATACCTCACAGATTAAATACAAATCAACTTCCAAGACACCACGCAAAATGGCATGAAAGAAGAAATTCCAACAAACCATCATGCATAAAGGCCTCCTTATAGGAAACCAAGTGCACAGCCACATGATGAATTCGTTATCTTTAAAAACCTAGTCCATCTGTAATACTAGAAATAGGCAGAATATACTAAAAAAAGTAATAGAGCCAAGCTAAAGTAACTTGACGTCACAAACCCAAAATCCTTGCAATTAAAATACTGAAGCAAGCTTCTTTCTTCAGAAGATTAATCTACAAACTAACCTACGACCAACAGGAGCTCGGTGCATTAGATGATCAGTTGGTGGTTCTGTGGCCAGTGCAAGTGCACCCAAGGTGTCCATAATAAGATTTACCCAAAGTAGCTGCACAGGTTAATGGAAAAACGATCAACCTCAGAATGTGGATGTAGAACACTAGGAGTGTGTTGGCTAATCCCACTGATCAATAATATGAGGGAAGAGAAACTAAACCTGAACAGCATTCAATGGGACATCACCAGCAGAAACAGCAGCAACAACATTAATTATAAGAGCAGCAACATTAACAGTGAGCTGAAACTGGATGAATTTCTGGATGTTAGCATACACAGATCTGCCCCATCGCACAACCTGCATTTGAAGGGGAAATTGCACTGGTTTGAAAAAATGGAGAACTTCAATCAAAGAAACTAGAAAAGATACTAATGGGTTTGCGAAATATCAGGTAAAATAGATCTGACTTCGGAACTGCTGAAGGCAATTAAAACTTTCATAGAGAAAACATGCATTCTGAAATAGGTAACTTGGTAGCACTAAGATCTTAAGAGAAGCTCTCATTAAGAGATGATTAAGCACTTCATTCCTGAAGATCCCAAATTCCTGGCAGGATTATTCAATCCCCAACATCAAAAAACTTAGCACCTTTTTTAGGTTCAAACTACACAAACACAACTCTTGGGTATACCTTCAAAGAAGTTAAGTCAAACACGAGAGGTAAGTTTGGATACTAGGGAAAAAAATCTTGATAGCTTCATGCACAAGCTGTCACCTTGATAAACTGACCTTCACAACAGAAGCAAAATTGTCATCGAGTATGATGATATCTGAACTTTCTTTGGCAACTTCTGTTCCAGCAATTCCCATAGCAAGACCAATATCGGCCTACAAGACAGCAGCAAAGGAAACCGTATTAGCAAATATAGTGGTTAGCTGTGAAGGTAACACCTGCTACCCCATGAAAGAATCACAGAGAGCAGACAAAAAAGTTTGATCAGCAAATTACAAAAATACAACTGCAGATAAGTGGCAACTGATGTACCAAGACACGATCTAAGCCTTCTAGAGATACATCCCAAGGCCCCATACGCGTGTATCCCCATAAGTAACAGAAGGAAAATCATCGATCCAAAGGGACAGCAAACGGGATAAAATGATTCAGAAGAGAATACAGCTGAAGTACACCTAGCAGACCCCATGTTTGTATAATCACATAACTATTTTCTAAACCAGCCAAGAAGAGCACCTCATGTAATGCAGGAGCATCATTAGTACCATCTCCAGTTACAGCTACAACATGGCCCTTACTCCTTAGTGCTTGAACAAGCAAGAGTTTATCATTTGGCGATGATCTTCCCATAACCTGGACATGATGTTGATTTAAGAGTGAGAAACAGCTTCATTAATGACTAAGAACAATCTAGTTTCATTCCATACCGATATTTTATCTGCCACTTCCTTTCTATCTTCCTCAGACAAAGCTCTAAACCTCTTCCCTTCAATCAGGTTTGGTTCAGCTGCATCAGCATCAGACCTAAGTATCCCACATTCCAAAGCTATTGCCTTTGCTGTTTGTAAGTTGTCACCAGTGACCATCCTTACCTGTGAATTTGAGGGGAAACAGATTTATGCTATCACATATAATGGAAGGAAGCAGCGCAGCTAAATATTTAAAAAAGGATTTGAAAGAGAGAAGCACTAATACAACAGTACTTCCAATAGTAGTGGACATCCTACACTACAAGCATATGACAAAGCTCCCCATGCAGGGACTTAAGTTCAAATATGAAAAGGAATAGGGTAATATGAGCAAAAAAGAATCATTTTTTATAGAGGCATAACATGTATTGAGACATTCCAAGCTTTTTGGATATTCATCAACTGTTTCAAACCTCACCTATTCATGCAAGAGGAACACAGCAGTCAAGGAGAACATTCCTTAAAACATTCCTGGAACAGTCTAGCTAGTGACACGAGTCAAGGACTCTACAACAAAACCACAGATTAACAAGCATCTAAGGTGCCTAATTTGTTTGAGTCGCATGAATCTAAAAAAGATCTCTAAGAAAGTATACCAATTACAGGAAACACTCAATCAAACTTCAGTGTCAAGGAATCACACTATTAGTTCAAAACCACAGCTATGATGAAACCAAAAAGAGCATTGGCATATTCATTACAAAAGACAAGTATCACAGCTCCCCATAAGCTAAGTTGCTCGGACTCTTCAAAAATGTCTTCGGGTGCGTGTCGGATCCTACAAAAATCGTGTATTTTTGAAGGATCCGACACGGGTGCGGCAACATTTTTGGAGAGTCGGAGCAACTTAGCCTATAAGCACTGCTAATCATCAGTGGAGTTCGCAACTTTCCACATTGTTTCTTTATGGCACTAGAAACCCAGTACTGCATTATATTAATTACAACTGACTCAAGTATCTTCAGTTAGATAAACTGTAAGCAAACTGACAATCTGACATGCTTGAGTTAAATGCCATTGATAAACACAAGCAGGATATTGAATAGAAAACAAAGTACAGACATGCACAGAAGCAACACTAGAATACTTTATCTAAATAATAAAAACACAAATAGGCTTATTACAAAATATATTTGCAAATTCCCATGATAAAAATCGCAAAGGCTTTCTTCACAATTTCTCCCACAACATTAACAGTATCGGCACATCAATGTGATAAAAACACTCAAAAGCCTCGGGATGCCATGTTTGGAAATAGAACACAATTTTCTACTGAAACCAAAAGAAACTCAAAGAGAAGAACCATTTCTACAGTAAAAAGAGAGATGCAAGCATCATTGAGCTAATAACAGAATACATGAGAAACCATAAAAAATTAAGGCAGGATTACATCCAAAACAAAATTAAGTTTCAAAGAATCAAATGTAAATGCATTGTTACAATTACCTTCACTCCAGCATCAATACATAACTGAACTGAATCTCTTACACCTGGTCGGCATGGATCCTATAAGAAACAAATATAAAGAGTTAATTAAATGTCACAAGAACAAAGTAAATGATACTTCTGCATTATATATCCTTAAAAATGAAAAGGAAATGTAGAGAGAACAGGAAGTGAACTGAATTGCAACTCCAGGAAAGGCTATGAGAGTGCACAGCAAGTATAAAATTGAGCACCCGATTCCTTGAATTATCCAGGTTAAAAGATAAAGCTGAGGCCTGGCTTGGCTTTTTTCTTTTAAGGTTGAGCTTGGTCAATAGACTCATCAGACGTCAAGTTTGCTTTTATATAATACACACACACACACACAAAATATATATATATATATATATATAATATATATGTGTGCGTGCGTGTGTGTGTATACACATGTCGGCATTTCGTTTTTACTGAGATACATGTCATAATTTTTTTGCATTAAAAATATTAAAGATGAAACCCTAGTTCTTGTTTGACGGCAGTAATCATTCACTCCTATCCCTCCCTCCATTCTCAGATTTCCTAGCTGCCATTGCTACTCCGTCCAAGTTGCCACTTCTTGTCCACCACTCAACTTCCCCATAGCTGTGGTTCTGCACCTGATTGTTTTGCTTTGCTGCATAGGTAGTTTCACCCCCTTCTTCACCATCACTGTTGCTCCATAGCATCTGCGCTATAGGTTCCACTCCCCAAAGTGTAACCACCTTCGACTCTCATACTACTGTGCTTTGCAGCTGGAAGACATAATCGATTTTGAAGATCTCAAGGAATCAATGTCAACAAGGTTTTGATAAATCCTCTCCAACCTCAACCTTGGGAATTTGCCTTCATTGACATACTATATATGGCTTAAGAAGTTTTCCCTGGCTAGATAAAGCAAATCTGAAAATTAGGATTTTTGTTCCAGTTATCTGTTTGCAACTGAAAATTAGGTAAGCCCTGTTGCTCAGACTCTTCAAAAATATTGCCACACCCGTGTCGGGAACTCCAAAAATGCACTACTTTTGAAGGATCCGACACGCACCAGATGACATTTTTGAAGAGTCCAAGCAACATAGTTCAGCAGAGTCTCAAGTTCCTAAAAATCATCCCCTTCCTGTGAGCTCAAGCCACAATTTTCAGTCAGCCAACCCCAAAAAACTGCTCGGAGAAGTATCAGTTTAAGATGAGTCCATAAAGATCTCAGCTTGGTTTTGGATTGGCTCAAAATTTCGACCCTTTACACAGACAACAAATATAATTGAATAACTTGGGAGTTCTGTAACATCTTCCTTCAGTGTGCTGCAGAAAGGTTCCCTCGAGATTTCCTATAAACCATATAAATTAGGTTAAGAAGAGTTTCACAGAGTACCTTAATGCCTACAACTGCAAGCAATACCAGGTCACCCTCAGGGATTTCCCAGTGATCTATTTCTTCCTCAGCAGGTACTTTTTCAACCTCATATGGCCGGTAGGCAATAGCAACACATCTCAAACTCGAAGCAGCCATGCTTCCAATTGCTTCCTTGAAATTGGACATCTGTGGACCATAAATAAACTCACACTCAGAATTAAAGCTGAAAAATAACGTTAAATTTTTCGGATCAGTAAAATTGTGCTAAATCTCCTGCAAAAAGTGATGTGCAGAAATCACTAACATCTATATAGAAGAAAGTTACAACAGATAGTAAAATTTCATGGAAGAGACCATTCAACTTTTGGCATTCTTTTATCTCCTATGAATGCCCAATTTAGATTCAGTGGTTCAGATGACAAGTTTTTGGAGTGACATTGACCAATATTCCTCAAAATGAAGAAGAAAATATCGTACTTCCAAACTAGGATTAGTTTTTACTTCTTTAACAGATCAACTGCTTGATAAGATACTTCCAAACTAGGATTAGTTTTTACTTCTTTAACAGATCAACTGCTTGATAAGACCAACAGATCCACAAACCTTATCATTGCCCAGAGGAACCACCGACCCATTCTCATCGATGAAACTTGTACAACAAGAGAGAACAATTTCCGCAGCTCCTTTCCAATGCAAGTGAACCTCAGAATCCTGCAAAACACCAAACCACACATGCAGATCACTACATTTCGAATCAAAGAAAAAAGCATTGACATCACCCCAAGCATCGTTCAGATACAAATCCAAACTAATAAGGTGTTTTTTCCATGACCATAAAGCTCTAAGAGCTGATTTACAACATTCGACCTACCAGATAGCTTCAGCTATTTTCCTAACATGAGAAAATCTTATAGCACCCAAAGAAGAGATGCACTAAAAGCAATGTTTTCGTTTGAGTCATCTGGATGCCAAATAAAAGAGCCAGATCTTTTTCTTTTTTCTTTTTTTTAAGGACCAGATTTTCTGAACATCATATCTAAGCAACTTTTGGTCGTTAAGCTTGCCATCAACAAGTAAAAACATCTAGCAAGCCAATTTCTAGAATGATAAAAGCTCAAAGCATAAACAACTTTTATATCATAAGCCTGGCCCTTCAAGATGATGCGGAGATTGCACTTCACAGGCAGGTTGGAAAAAGAAAATCCGAAGATAAGAAACAGCACATGGCTACCATTCAGAAGCAAGGATGAAACGGGAATCATCTATCACTTTTCTCTTGGTTTCCTTCTCTGTGAAGTCCCTCAAGTCAAAATGTATAATCAAACAAAGAGTACGTTACTCAAGACTCTTCAGAAATGCCTTCAGCTGAGTGGGTCGAATCCTCAAAAAAAGGTAAATTTTGGAATATCGGGCACGGGTATGTAGCAACATTTTTGGGGAGTCTGAGCAACATAGTTAAAATCTAGTCATATTATATGTAAGAAACAAAGCTTCAGAATTGAGCAATGCATTACCAGCTTCACAGCAACACCGCCTCTTTTTTTCTCTGAATTGAATGGGAAAGCATGGATAATAGATGCTTCTGATCGTACTGCATCAAAATTCATTCCTAGCTATAGAAGAAAATACCAGTTAACTTCAGAGAATTCGGACATCAATTACTATAAGCATAAAACAAAGCATAATTACATTGATGCCCCATTGGAGAATTGCTTTCTCTGTCGGCGATCCAGAAATCTCAACAGCAGCCCCACCCTATCAGAAAATGAGGAAGCACATGATCATTGATTGCAGTATGTTCTCTATCTAGATTCAGAAACGTAATCCCCACAAAATGAAAAGGAAAAAACGGTAAGAACACCCCTTAACTGATAAAACGAACTCGGACTAATTGAAACACTATATTTCAAGGCATCACATTCATGTCAAAACTCGCCAACACCACTTCTAGCAAGGCCAACATACAGCTAAAAAATATTAACCACCTTATAAAATGTAGAAAACTATCAATATAAGCGAGGAGAACAGTTTCCACACTAGTAATGGAACAGCAGATTAACAATTATTCAGATTACTGAAAACATCAATAGTTCCTCAAACATATGTAGTGTAGGCCAACAGCATATTGTCAAGGCATAAGGTGCAACCAGTAACTCTCTTCTACTCCATTCATAATCTAGACTAGAAGCATGAGTCAGGTGTGGACTGCGTACACTTTAGCCTCCTCAGACCCCCCCCCCCCCCCCCCCCCCCTTTGTGGGAATATACTGGGTATGTCATTGTTGTTGTAGAAGTGTTTCAGTTATTCAAAGAATAAAAAATAAACACCCATTCAAAAAACAATGCAGCTGAAAGAGACCATCAGCTGGGAGCAGTAACTGATACACTGAAACCTAAGGAATAAAAGAAAAATCAACACTCTCCTCTTAGTAGATTCAGCCTCAAATCATAACTTAAACCCCACTTGGTTACACCATAACTAAGGAAATAACCCCTCCCTCATCCATTTGGCATGATATAGACCTCAAGATATATAGCTCAACTTGTGCATTATACTATTAGTAGTAAAAGAAAATACTAAATAATAGTTGAAAATGGAAAAAACATTATGACAACATATAAATAAATCAATATAATCAATGAAGGAGATACTTGACATCCGTGGAAATCATATTACAAGTATTTTCAAGTAAAGAAATCATATAGAGAGTATTATGAATGCTACAGTCTTTAAGTAATCCTGGAATATCAAAAGAAAATGTAATACAAATTAGAGGATTGACAGTAAAACATCCTGTTACCCAAATTATATTAACTTCTAACGGCAAAGGATAGAAATCATAAAGGCTACAACTAAACAAAGCAGAAAAATCTTTATTGAAACTTGCCTGTGGCACAAAGACACTGCCAGTTGTATTCAGTCCCACCGCTTCATGAAGCAGAGACAACACAGCTGGAGGCACTGCAGTTTTATCATCAGGTGGATCAATCTTTTTACCAGAGACATAGGCCTCAACCACAGTCATCTACAAAGAGGGAAAAAGTCGGAATTGAAGCTATGCAGCATCGCAAAGCAAAGTTGTATACAGTATAAATTGGCTCTTCATCCACAACATCAGCACAAAAGCCATCCAGAACCAAAGGGAAAATGAATGAAAAAAGGAAGGACAAGGAAGCGGGAAAACAAAATACAAGAGGATTTAAAAAATTTCAACCTGATTCAAAGTCAAGGTCCCAGTTTTATCACTGCAAATTGTAGTTGCAGAGCCCATAGTCTCACAAGCAGAAAGCCTTCTCACCTGCAGTTAAACATTGATAAGAACACAGATATCTTGAGAAAAGAATTAAGAGAAAGATGACTGTTCCTACCAAAGCCTTATCTGCCATCATTTTCCTCATTGAATATGCAAGCCTGCAAAACAAGTCAGAGACTACTTCAAATACCAGTTGTGTAACAGAGAATTATATTGATGCAAAGACCAACAGTTACCCAAGTTGATGAAGAACATAAGGACAAACTAATCAAACACTTAGAGATCTCCAGCAATACATATGACCCTCACAACCACACTCAGGTTTGTGTTTAACAACCAAGGAATTTAAAGAGAAGCAAGAACTGAAGGACTGAACTTACGTTAGGGTCACTGCTAAAGGAAGCCCTTCCGGCACTGCCACAACCACAATTGTAACCTACATTTCCACAGGTCGTTGATTCGAGATGACAAAGAATTAGAGAACAAAAGGTCATAATAAAAAAATGCACATACAGCAACAGTGAAGATCTTTATAGCTCCATCTACAGCCTTGCCAACTTTTGTTTTCCCAGCTACGAATTGAGGAGATTTGTCTGGGTTATAAGTATGGCCAGTAAAGAATCTGCACATATATTCTCAAACATAAGACTCCTGGAGCAGTAGAGGTAAGGTGAAGGATAAACAGCATCAATTGAGTGCTGCCACTACCTGATCATAAGGACAATCAGAACAGCTAAAGCCACAGTGAGCCCAACTATGCCAATGAAGGTTGCCACACCATTAAGGCGGACCTAAAATGAAATACACAAATTGTGAACTCATGAATGTATCATTCAACAGAATCATAACATTTACGCTCAAATAACCTGCAATGGTGTTTCCTCTCCATTATCCTCTGTAATGCTTGCCATCAGCAATCCCCATTCTGTGTTTATTCCAACACCTACCACCTGGAAATGAATATGATGTGTGTGAAATCATCTGCAAATCAATCAAAAAATCTAGCATGCCCCAATCTTAAATAAAGCTCAGGTCAACTATATGAACTCCTTGAACCATTCATCTAGATTTGGGCCCTAATCCTTCCAATGTTTTGCTTATTTAACAAGTCTTTTACCCCAGATCAAGGATCTATAAAACCATTTGACCATCTGAAATTAAGGTTCAAAGGAAACAACCAAAGTAGACCCTACAAACACACGGAAATCATGCAGAAGAAGAGCCTACCAGCATCGTTCCATATCCATCGGCTACTTTGCATCCAGACATTAGGAAAGGAGATTTAGAATCCTTGTGAACCTGGATAATGAAATTAATACAAGTTAACAAGGAAATTGGAGCATGTAACCTATGAGATTACTAGAAAACACTCACAATCTTGCTCTCTCCTGTCATGCTTGATTCATCAAGCGCAAGAGATTGACCCGAGATTAATATTCCGTCAGCAGGTACCTGCAATCAAAGTAGAGAAAAGAGGTTCATAGAAACATTATTGTACTTACAACATCAAAAAAGGAAGAAGAAAGGGAAACTGACCTGGTCACCTATTTTCAGAGGTACAACATCACCAACAACAACATCAAATATTGAAACAGGAACTCTTCGCCCCCCTCTAACGACCTGTACAGATTAGTCGCGAAACATTCAACAACAACATACCCAGTACAATCCATAAGTCTCAGAATATTAAAATAAAAAAGGAAGGACCCAAAAACAGGAGACAACCACAAGCAATACCAGGAAACAGTAGAATACAAACCTCAATTTGTATGTTCTGCTTCTCTTCATTAAGATTTTGGAACTGAAGTGATTGCTTATAGTCACTAACAGCTGCAAATGCATACAGGAGACTTTTGAGTTGCCAACAGGAAAACTTAAAATGAAATTTAAGGCTTTATTCATTGGCCAGATACAATCCAGATGCTAAAATAGTTTCTACACAATGGCTTACATCAACAACTTTAGGGAAATAAATATTGACGAGTAAATGCATAATAGACTTAGATATCTTTTTAATCAGCTATTATGATATTGTTGTAACTGAAGCTACTAATCTAGACCACACAAGATTTGCTCCGAGTTCACAATTCATCCAGCTAACTAGGTAGAGATCACTGACTTAACAACATCTGCATCCTTATTATACAAGATTCTGTGATTATGCTTTAGGTAATCCGCAATCGGCACTGGACATAGAGTTGTATTTTAACCTACAAGTTGATTGCAAATTGGACACAGTCGTACCTACAAAAACCTAAATGAAAAAATAGATGCTGGGACTGTTAATAGTTGTAAAAGCATTGGTTGCTAGGAGAAACCAAGCATCAGAAACTTGGAGGGAGATATTAAATTATGAATGAAACGTTTACCCCAGTGCAGGAGATGTTCATCTACAGCCCAAGACTTGAGGCACCCTGTAACTCTCTTAAAACACATTTCTAGTATAATGTGCAAAATAGTGATCTCACCTTATCCCAGCTGGCATACCAAATGACTCCTAATTGGACTTCTACCATGTAAAAACCCTCCATGTAAGATTGACATGTATGTCAATAACATTATCAGTATAATCATCAATCAATCTCTCAATCTTTCACATTTTATATTAAAGAACTGACTAACGTAATCAGCATGTGTCTTTCCCATTTTAAACCAAATTTCAACTAACCATGTAGTTCTAAAGTTTGACATGAAATTCGAAGAATAAATCTAATATCCCATTTGGCTTCTAGGAAGTTAAAAGTGCTCATTTATTGAAGAGATTATTTTAGAGAATTCGAAATGTTTGTCAAGCTTTTAGAAACAAAATAAGCGTTTATGAATAGTAGCAGAAATTGTTTTTCAGAAGTTAAATAAAGTTGCTTTCCTCCAAAAGCACTTTTGGAACCATAACCTAACACAAATTAATGCTCTAATATTTTGGCAAAAGTGCTTTTGAAACTGTTTAGCCAAACACAAACTGCTATTCTGCAAATGTACTTTTTTGAGAAGCACTTTCCAAATGAGTGGGCAAACAAGCTATAAATAACGAATCCATGTTTTCTAATCCAGGGTTCAGAGTTCACTGACATTGCACATTTCTTCATACTAGCCAAATTAAACACAAGCTTAACATCAAAGCTCTATTGAAATAAAACGCAAAATAAATCCTTGTACCTGTCACTACTATGACAATAATCACTGCCAAAGCAATGCTTCCTCCATCGTACCATCCTTCTTTTATACCCTACAGAGCAAGCTTAAATTAGAGCACAAGGAGAAACTCCCTAGAAGATACTAAATACTTGTTTGAAGACAACATACTGGAGAAGTTAAGACATAATAAGCCCAAAATTGTTGGATAAAAAGAATAAAGATGTTCACAGACACAAACTGATAAATATTGCTGCATTATTCTCTAGATAGTATATGCTTTGCATATGTGACTTCCCATAAAAGACGAAGAACGTAAGAGCTTTTACTTATAGGTAAGAACATAGGAGATTTTATTAATACAAAATGAGTTTTTCGAGATCTATAAGGCTGTACAATTCTCATCCCCAGCCACAGCCGTGTGAATCCTCTAAATATATTTCCACTCAATATCAATAAACAAAGAGTGGTCGAGGTGAGGCTGAGACGGATAGTGTCTATTTCGGAAAACCAGTTTGGATTTATGCCTGGCCGCTTGACGACGAAGGCAATTCACCTGGTGCGGAGGTTGGTGGAACAGTATAGGGAAAGGAAGAAGGACCTGCACATGGTGTTTATCGACCTGGAGAAGGCTTACGACAAAGTCCCCAGGGAGGTGCTTTGGAGATGCTTGGAGGTGAGTGAAGTACCGCTGGTTCAAGTATCTCGGGTCCGTGATCCAGAGTAACGGTGAGATTGACGAGGATGTCTCGCACCGTATTGGGGCGGGATGGATGAAGTGGAAGCTCGCGTCAGGAGTGTTGTGTGATAAGAAGGTGCCGCCCAAGCTGAAAGGCAAATTCTACAGGGTGGTAGTCCGTCCGGCCATGTTGTATGGAGCGGAGTGTTGGCCAGTTAAGAACTCCCACATCCAAAAAATGAAGGTGGCAGAAATGCGGATGTTGCGCTGGATGTGTGGGCTGACTAGAGGGGATAGAGTTCGGAATGAGACTATCCGGGAGAAGGTTGGTGTGACTCCAGTGGAGTGCAAGATGCGGGAAGCCCGATTGAGATGGTTCGGACACGTGAAGAGGAGGGGCATGGATGCCCCGGTTCGTAGGTGTGAGAGGCTAGCGTTGGATGGTTTTAGGCGGGGTAGGGGTAGGCCGAAGAAGTATTGGGGTGAGGTGATTAGGCGGGACATGGAGCAGTTACAGCTCACCGAGGACATGACCCTAGATAGGAAGGTCTGGAGGACGCGAATTAGGGCAGAAGACTAGGGCCGGTTTGGGTTGCTAGTGTAGGGAATTACTTGGTAGGGGTTTTATTCTTGTTATGATTCCGTGTTCCATGTTTTATTACGAATCTGTGTGCTTTCCTCTGTTTTCTAATACTTATGGGTGCCGTATTTATGCTATGTAATCTAGTTCTGTGCTTTACTATGAGTTTGTGTGGTATCTCGTGACTTGAACCGGGGGTCTATCACAAACAGCCTTTCTACTTCTTCAGAGGTAGAGGTATGGACTGCGTACATCTTACCCCCCCAGACCCCACTAGGTGGGAATACACTGGGTTTGTTGTTGTTGTTGTTATCAATAAACAAAGACAGAGGAACAACGATTCTTTCTACTGAAACTTCAATAAATAGTTTTCCAATGCAGAATTTATATCTTAAAATGGTGACCAGAAGTTATCATGTGTTCAGCGAACCTCAGTCTTTATGCCCAGAGCCAATGATGCAGCTGCAGCTACCATCAAAATTATCAGGGTTGTATCACAGCAAGCTTCCCAAACAAACCTCTACAGTGGAGAACAAACGAAAAGGGTAAATATGTTGGATGATAAATACATTGATTCTCAACAATAAATCACAGCATTAAATGATGCAATAACTGTAAGACATACCCAGAAACTCCTTCCTTTCTTCCGAGGATATGTGTTGGATCCATATGCATTCTTTCGCTTAAGCAAATCTACTTCATCTCCATCAATTCCTTTATCTAAATTTGTTTTCAGCTTCTCTGATACCCCTTTAACCTGATGTTTACACCATTGCACAACGGAAATAGCAAATATAGACTATTACTTCATCCGGCACTCGTATAACTAAGAGAAAAAACTAAAGGTCTTGAAGGTGAACTTGCCCCTCCACATTGCTGTAACGCATTAAAATCATGCTCTCTAGACATAAAGGTCAGCTCCTCCTGGCTGATATCAAACTCGCCAAGAGAGGTAGCAGTTGGGGCCGACAGTATAAGAGCCCCATCCCCTAAAACAAGAAAAATGTAAGACAAAATAATACTCTGCAGAAACATGTCACAAATAACACATCTACCAATTCAAAATACGACTAGAAATCTAGACTCAAAGGTGCACCTATAGAAAACCGTTCAAACTATGTTGCTCAGACTTTTCAAAGATGCCGATGAGTACGTGTCAGATCTTCCGAAAGTAGTGCATTTGTCGGAGGATCCGACACGGGTGTGGAAACATTTTTGGAGAATCTCAGCAACATAATCCAAAACCCAAGTGAAAGAGCCTAATGTAAGATTCCCTTTCAAACATAAAATACCTTCCGAATAAATAACAGCACAAATGTAACAGTTGCAGTTAAAGAATAACTATGGAAGAAGGTTCACCTTCATTCGACTATTTCATACTTTGTGATAAATTCTTTGCTTACCCATCAGTAATTAAATCTGCTTCTGTATTTGTGATTCGCACCAAACAAACACACGAGAACTGGGCTTCATCATTTTAAACTTTCTCCATTTTAATAAAATAAAGCAAATTAGAAAGGTATCTGACGGATATCTGTTGACACCTTTAGCTGGTTACCACCACTAACTTGAACAACGAGAGTTACAGATTACAGATTAATTCCCTCCACCAGGAAAAGCTGATTAGCATTCCAAACAGGGAAAGAACACAAATTTCCCATATATTGGTTCAAGTGAAGTAACAAAACAAACAATCATGAGACATTTTTATTTACTACCCACTTTCTCACACCTACTTCAGCATCCCAGTATTTAGATATGTATACAATTTTTTTAGGCTAAACAGCTAGAACTATCACAACATAGTTTTCACCCAATGACTTAAAGTAGCATCAGGAAGTGTTTACCGTTGACTGTTTTCCCTGCTTCTTGAAAAAGAACAGCCGCCTGATTCAAGCAAAGAAAAAAGGAACAAAGAATATTTACTTCCTTTTAATGCACTGTATGTAATGTGAAATACTCGAGAGTAATATTTACCCGAATGACTTGTGCATGGGTTCTTATCTTAGCAATCAATTGCTTTCTTTCTTCTTCCTTTTTTAAGTCCAAGGTATATCGAAATCGACGAGAAGCATTAAGGACAAGCGCAGCTTGCTGAGAAAAGATTTTAACTCCGGTCAGCAAAAGTTTATACGCATCTTAAACCAATGGAAGAAACACAGTTTTGCAAGTTTTTTTAATAAATGAATTTATAAATTTGTAAACGGAAAAGGGAAGTGTCAAGCTTGCAAAGAAACAAGAAAACTAAAACACTACACTTCTCCATCACATCAACAAACAATATAACATAACAAAAGAGGATTCAAATAACCAGGAAACGAACTGCTCTCTGCCATTTTGTAAAAAAAAGTTTCATTTTCTTCCTGAGTGCATATCCGTCAACCACTGTAGTACCCATTTCACAATAAAGAATATATTACCCTTCAAGTAACTTAAAAACATAACACTGTCATATAGGAAAGTGCCTCTCTACTTCTTCGGATGTAGTGGTATGGACTCCATACATTCTACCCACCCCAGACCCCACTATGTGGGAATATACTGGGTTTGTTGTTGTTGTTGTTGTCATATAGGAAAGTGGACATTGATAGCCACGTTGCATAGGGTAACCAAAAAGCTTCAACACTCCACATTGTTTGTCTTCATTGATATGGTAATTTGCTCCGTTGGTGACTCGCAACTTCAACCTTAAGGTTGGAAGTTAGGTGCTTCCACTTGAGTATCCTCTCTTGTCTATCAATACTCCACATTGTGTCCTCTCAGTAACAAAATTTTGGATTTAGTGTAACCATCATGAAGACCGCACCATAACCATTCGGGTTTTGCCAATGGTTGCAAAACACATTTTGGCATAACAGATTCATTGGTCCACTTCCTTTTATAATGTTTATCAGTATACTCACAGGATTGGAAACCAAATACCAATTTCCCAGTCCGTTGTATCTAAGGATTCATTGTATCTAATGATAGGCTGATAAAAATGTTATATTCGGAAAAATCTCAAACCCAAACATGAGGACAGAAGATGGAAAATTAGCGTCTCTAGCAGCGACACCAATAAATTCAATCTTATTTCAAACTTCTCCCTCCAGTCAATTCTCAACCAGGTGGTCCAAGTTAGCCATCTTTAATAAGTTCAATCTTATTTCAAACTTCTACCTCCAGCTAATTCTTAAGCTATTATCAACCAGGTGGTCCAAGTTGGCCATCTTTAAAACAAATGAATGAAAAGACTTGAACATAGAGAGGATGGAAATTGGAGAAACCACCCTTTTATGACAAAGCCCATATCAAATTCACTGTCATTTAATAGTAATGAAAAACTATAATCCATTTCCCCATAAATCTTGGCATAATGCAAATTATATGCTCCATGGTTCATTAAAGGCCCTATTAAACAACACAACTCCCTCATGAGTCATGACTCAACCAATAGAAGACCGACACCAAATTCTCCTAATTAAAGAAACAACATACGAAAATTATTTTTTTCATAAGGTAATATACGAGAACTCCCCTAAAAGTGAAAATCACAAATGGGTTTATTTTTTCTGATGACCGTTGTGTCCAGGCAAGCTTATGCAATGTGGATACCCTCCACCTCCAATCAGCAATAGGTACTAGGGAACTCTAGCATGGCTTTTTTTTTTTTTTGGTTTCCCACATTGTGTCCGGTACCCATATTGGAGCCTGATTTAATCCCATCCACGCCCGGAAGTACCACATTGGGGTAAAGCGCAAACTAACAAAGACAAATCCATACCCCAGGGGGGCTCAACTCTACAATGGTTTTACTAACACAGTAAACAAAGAATAAACCGAAAACATGGATCTAAAAAACCACATAATACTAAAATTTCACCAAATGAACACGCATACACACAAAAATAATAACAATACTAACAGTTACACGACGAAAAATCCAAAAAATCAAAAAGAATACTTACCCTCCACCTTTTCAGGCGATCAATAGGTGCACTCTTAGTCCTTGGAATGTCAAACGGACTTGCACAATCATCCAGAGACAACCTGCTGCTACTCCCACCAGCTTCCAAATCCTCATTCTGATGCCGCCGATACGGCGAACTTTTCACATTCTCCTCATTCATCCTTTCCTCACTGTCGCAGGAGAGATGACACCAGATTTGATAACTATTTTTTTCAACAATAAATCTGATACACAAAAAAAAATACTAAAAATAAACCCCAATTGCACCAAAACCGAAAAAAGAAGAAACACTACAAATTTTTTTCTCAAATATTCTTAACAATAAATCTAATACACAAAAAAAGAACTAATATAAACCCCAATTTCACACACACGAAAAAAATACTAGGGTTTATAAATACCAGCATAATTTATAAAGCTAAGAAAAACACAAATACTACTCATAATCACCCAAAAATCTCCATTTTCGACGTAACAAAATCTTTAAAAAAAGAAGAACATATAATATAAGATAATATACTAAAAACACAATCTAACAATGTTTTTCTCAAAAACTCTCAATAATAAATCTAACAAACAAAAAATAAATTACTAGGGTTTATCACCTAACACCGACCAAATACTAGCACAATTTACAATACCAGGAGAAAAAAAATACTGCTCATATTCAGCCAAAATCACCATTTTCAACGTAACAAAATCCAAAAAAAAAAAAAAAAACATATATTAATGGTATAATATAATAAAGTATACTATTTGTATTCATCACTGTAAATAAATTCACTGAGACTAAAATAAGTTTTTTTACTGCATAGATTATTTTGAATTGTGGAAAAAAAGGGTAGATTTTGGAGAAGTTACCAGAAGTGGAGAAACCGACAATATTGCGAAGAAAATTTGAGGAGAATTGCAGATTAATGGAAATTGCAATGTGTATACTTCATAGGGGGAAAGTGTTGGGAAGCTTCCTGTGTATGTTTTGTGGTTTGAAAGCAAAGTTTATTTTTATACTTTTCTGTTATGATTTTAATTTTTTACAGGAAAGTACTTGTAGGGTAGCTTATGGTACGACATAAAAGGCATATTATTGTTAAAAAAATTTAAAAAAAAATTACTGCCTTTTGTGGTGTTGAAAAATCGGTTGAAAATATTGAAGTTACCCTTTTACCTAGGAGACTGAACAAATACGTGACTGAAACTCCCAGCCTCCGTAGGGTGGTTTGATACCAAAAAAATACTACTTCCACCGTCCCATTTTATGTGTCATCATTTAATTAGGCACGAGGTTTAAGAAAAAAAGGAAAGACTTGGTAAAGTTTACTAAATTATTCTTTATCAAAAAATGTGTCAATATCTTTTCTTTTTTTAAATTAAGTGGGACCAATAAGGATAAAAGAGTAATTGTATCTTTAAAAAGTTGCCTAATAAAAAAAGACGACACTTATTTGATACGGACTAAAAAAGAATTAATGACATATAATTTAGAATGGAGGGAGTAATAATTAATATGTAGATTAATTTTTAAATAAATTTATCTCATATTTTTCTTTAGCTTCTCAATTGACATTAAATATTGAATACTTATATTAAACATGGATTACTGTTGATTCATAAAGTTATATAATTCGGTCAGAGGAACATTTCCTAACAAAAATTTTAGTTTAGGGGAGTACATGATACGACATAAAAAACATAATAGGTAATTCCAAAATAATTATTTTTTTTTCTCCTTTGGCTTCCAGTTCGATATCGAGCACTTCTATTAAAACCCAATTAATCCTTATAGAATATGATTCATTTAGGTAATATTTCCTAACAAAAATTATATTTTAGGATAGCACATGATCCAACATAAAATTATCTAAGTTATTAAAGTCCCAATTATAATTGATAAAGAAAAATTTTCCTCACAAAATTTATGTTTTCTATATATAAGACTTAGAACTTAAAATTCTATACACAAAAATGATATTCATCATAATACAACTCGTATTGATTTAAGTAGGCATGTGATAATGAATTGGTTAATATAAGAAAAATTAGTATGAAAACACAGCTAAAAGATCGTAAATAAAAACTTGAAAAAATGTTAGTTGTCGTATTTTAAATTTGAAGTCGAAATAATGAATTGATATAATTAAAAATAATCTTTATTTAGAAATAATTTCTATAGAACTACTTTCAAATTTTTGAAATTATACCTATGAACAAACAAGGCCAGCCTACTAACTGGACTTAATTAATAGATTATAAGTACCTTTTTTAATAGTAAAATACTAGTAACAATGATGATGTTCTTTTTTTCTTCTTTCTTGTTTGTGTTTGCATTTCGAAAATGGAGTATTTTTGAAGTTAAAAAATATAAAATGTGAAAATAAATTTAAAAATTTTAGAGTTTTATAAAAATAAAAGAAAATAGATTTTTTTAAAGAAATTAAAAAGTACAAAAGTGAAATACAAAAAATAAATTAAGAAATAGTAAAATTACCTCTTGAAGTGTTATTCAAAAATTCAAATATTGTGAAAATGTTTTTCAGAATATTTATGGCCACAATAGTTTCATAATAAATTAAAAATATATTTTAAAATATTGTGAATAATATTCATAGTCAAACATATTATAAGAATAAAATTTACTTCGCACTATTAAGAAGTGAGAATATTAAATATGGTGTATAATAAATAACTAAACTACCCAAATGTTATTATTTTAACAATTTACTTTTAATTGAGCTATCAAATAATCGACCTACATCTAAAGTTCCGGTTCTATAAATTTTTTTCAATCAATTATTGGAAATGTGATGCTACCGCAATTATTATCTTTTTAAAAATTATTTTTTACATGATATATATTAATGTTGAAATTCATGTAATTTAAATTTGGTTAAATAATTCTGCTTTAATAGTAAATGCTAACTGATTCATTCACAAAATTTAAACTCGAGATTTATAATTAAGAAACAAAATTTAAACTCGAGATTTATAATTAAGAAAGAAGAAGTACCTTGTTAATCACCGCAACTTTGGTGGTTATTTTCATTATTTTTGTTTTTATATCACGTGTACCTACGTATTAGCTAAGTAAATTCCATTTATTGGTAAAATATGTTGAGTGAGTAATAAATTCATAAATATTAAAAAGTGGAGTTAGGTGGGTCATTTGTTGGGGTCACGAAAGAAGAACACGGGGAAATTCACTTGTACTGAATTAAACTGTCAGTAAAATATTCCTTTTAAACTTTAGAAGTTTATATTAGTAAGGGAACTTTGAAACTAATATATACTCTCGGAAAATATTAGATTGAAATTAGGAAAAGTATATCCAACGATAAGTTCAGAAGAAAATTTTTTAATCAATAGATATTATGCATTAGAATTTAGATATATACAGCGTGAAGTAATTACACAATTGAAGTAAAAAAAAAAAAAAAAAAAAGATAAAATATACACATATTTTTTTTCTATTTTTACGAAATAGAAAGATTATTTTAATAGATTCGTAGCTTGAAAAAAAAAATTAAAACAAAACTGTAAAAA
Source organism: Capsicum annuum (assembly GCF_002878395.1). NCBI lineage: Eukaryota > Viridiplantae > Streptophyta > Magnoliopsida > Solanales > Solanaceae > Capsicum > Capsicum annuum. Next base: position 35,386,185 of record NC_061117.1, read on the forward strand.
GAAATAAATTACGTAGTTGATAGATGATTTTAATTGAATGAATTTCAAATATTAGATAATTCACTAAACAGTATGTATGCTTTATACTCTTTAACTCTAACGATGCAGGCCAATCTTGCGGCATGCCTTTTTTCCATATTTTCCTCAAAACGCGTTTTGCATATAGAATTCTATTAATTTATTTTCTATTTCTATTGTTTTAGATATGAATTCAATTATTCCCTTATTAGTTAGTTAAATTATTTTTTTCAAAAAATAAATAGATTGCTTAAAAAAAATTTAAAAAAATGTTGAAATCAGAATGATAAATTCCATAAGTGATCAATGGCTGAGGAGGATTTGGGTACATGTATCCTTTTGCTCATAGTCATTCGAGCTTCTTTTTAAAATATGACATATATTATTTTTGCACTATGATCACTTGATATTCAAATATTGTCTCGAGACCTCTTTTCTATCCCCAAACTTAACCCTCATCTCATATACCGCCCCCATCATCTCATTTTTACTCTGTAAATATTTAATCAGATATAATTAATTTTTGTTATGAAAGAAAAGCAGAAGACGATGCTGCTCATTTACATTTTCATGAATATCGTCCGTGGAGAAAAGGCTGTAGATTATGAGACATTTCTTTTTTTGGTTTAGAGTTATCAAAAATTCAGAAAATAAAGATTGTCCCCTGGAGTAATTTTTTTTTTCTTTTTTCTTTTTAAAGATAAAAAGGTAACGCGGTATTTGCCTTTTTGTGTCTTGAGGGAACTCCTAAAAGGGAGGCACGTTGAAGGATACGTGGTATTATTCCAATCTTTAAGGAAACTATTACTCATCCATAACATTATATATATATATATAAAAGTAAAATTAAAAGCAAGATAAGAAACAAAGTGACAACACAAGAATAAGTCAAATGACAATCTTAAGATAATAACAATATATTTGAATACATTTGATTTTAATAATAATAATAACAACAATAACAACAACAAGCATAAAAAATAAAAATAATAATAGTACTACATAGTAATAGTGATGATAGAAATAATAATTAAATGAAAATAAAAAATGAAAATAGTTTTAAAAATTTATTCATTAAGAGTTGGAATATTACGTAGAAGTAATAATTAATAATGATTATAAGATATAATAATATTATATTTAAAAGTATAAGGAAGAGAAATAAATTTATTTCTCTTTTATTTTGTTAGTAGTTAATATAAAAAATATGAATTAATCTCATTGATTTCAAATATGCCTCTTAATTTAAATATATATTTAAGATAAACATGTAAATTTGAAAAATATAAGGATAAGGATGTTTGAATTTGAATTTTTAAATAAAAATTGAATTGGAATAGAATTCTTCCTTTTTAATCTCTTTTATATATATAAATATATATATATGTGTGTGTATATATATATATATATATATTCACTCCAATCCTGATATGTAGTGTTAAATTTTCTTCTTTTTCCTTGTTATTGATTACTGATTATTAGCTTTGTTTATAAATTTACTTATTACACTCTTCATTTTTTTTAAAAAAAAAAACTTCATTTGATTTGACATTGTTATTTTTTTATGCAGATGATGATGTTTAATAATTATGTTTTTTGTATTCGGATCTAAATTCAAGTAAGTGATATTTTTCATATAATTTTATAAAAGTAATTAAATATATCCTTAATTTTTAATACGTGATATTAGACAAAGTAATTGTTATTTTACGTAAAATTTGATTATTAGGATTCAAGTTCGAATTGAGATTGATGAATATAATTATTATCCATAACTTTAAAATTTTATACTTGTGAACAACTTTGACAGTTCATGGCAAAGCAGATTGATATTTTGAATTGGTTGAAGAAAATTCAAAATAAATATTTTTATAATTTGTAATATTTTAACTCAGTTATTTTTTAGGTAAAAATAAAATATTTTATAATAGAAGTATGAATGAAAGACAAAAAAAGACAAGAAAAGTATAAGTAAAAAAAATATTTATTTTTTAATATTTTTTGATAAATTAACTAAACGGAGAGAACTAGCTTGGAATGAATACGAAAATAAAATAAAAAATAAATTTCAATATATTAGAAGAAATTTACATATTATAATTTTTTTTTCTTAGAATAAAACTCATGATTTTACTTTCTACTTTAAAATTTAAATTTAAAATCTTTTACATGCATTATGGAATTCATTTTAGTTATAAGGACATGTTAATATTTTTTTTTTCAATTTGATTTATAAAAAAATTCAAAATCAAATATATGAGATAAATTCATATTTTGATAGATGTGAAAATATTTGACTTAAATTTTAAATTATAACTATTTCTAACGGACTAGATTATGTTGAAATCTTTTTTTAATCTGTATTTCATATCTATTCTAATTTTGTGTTTTGAGATAAGAGAGAAGAAAATTCAACTGCCTACGTACGTAACATAAAATATAATCTAAATCAAAGTTAAATTAAAAAAAAGTAAAGTTATCAAATTACATACATGGAGGATTATTATTATTATTATTATTATTTGGGGGGAGGGGGGGAGGGAGGATATTTAGACAATTTTACGAATATAATGAAAAAAAATCATAATACACATGTCTATTTGTAAAAATTTGCACAAAAAAATGAAAGGATAGTAGAATAAAAATTCTAATTATTTTTGACAATTTAAAATCGTTAAATTGTCAAAATATAAAAAATATGAAACATAAATTCTTTTTGCAATTATAAGATTATTTTTACTAATATATATGAGATTTTGAAAGCGAATGCGTGGGTGGGTGGGTGGGTGATAGAGACTATTAACAATCCACCACATTTATTGTGAATAATATTATAAATAAAAATATGAAACATAAATTTTGTTTGCAATTAAATAATTATTTTTGGTATAAATTTAATTATCAATGGGGAAATTGAGTGTGAGGAAAGGAATAGATCCGGATAGAGGCATGAGGGGAAAGGGGTAGAAAAACATTTATATTAAAGAAAATAAAAATAAATAATGGGGGATGAAGGAAGGCGGATAGGAAAAGATTTTATTTTTTTCTTATTTTATTGAGAAATAAGATGCTAAACGTTTTTTTTAAAGATAATATAATTTAACAAGTTTGAATGAGACATTTCAATATGAAATATTAAAAATATTACTTGAATATATTCGCGCATCGCGCAAGTATGTATACTAATTTTTTAAAAAAAAACTATATTATAAAACAGTAAGACAATATATTTTTTTATCAAGAAAAAATAAGAGAAATTTCTTGACCATAAATAACTTTCTTTTTATATGATAAAGTACTGCTATACATTCAATATTCGCTTATTCGACTGATTATTCAAAAAAGAAATGCTCATTATTAAACTAAAAAATATACAAACCAACAACCTAAGTTTCACTTATTACAAAAAAAATAATTTTTCCAAACATATTATAAAAATCTCATTTTTCTCTAAAAATACATATACCTAGCTTTCTATGTATATGTCGGCCTGTTATGTATATATCAATCTTGTCACACTTGTTATGTATATGAATCGATCTTATTATATATTATGTAGACATTGTCATATACAAAGGTTTCTATGTATATTAGAGGTACATGACTCGTGTCAGCACTGACCCAAAATTAAGATTATTTGATTATATATGATAAATTAAATTGATGTCGATTTCAATTATGAATTATAAAACATGAATGAATAAAATGTATTAACTACTTAATAATATTTTTTAAGGGGCCAAATTATTTCACAAGATAATTATATATAACTTACTCATATATAAATAACAAAATTAAATGTATTTTAAAGTTTAGATCTTTAATTATATGATTGAAATTTGCCACATTAAATATAAAATATTAGATTAAAATTAATACATAAGACTTGACACTCGTATAAAATAGAGACTAATTGTTGAAAAGATAAAGGGTTATCTTTTCATTGCATATTACATCACATATGAATTGTAATTAATAACTCAAAATTGCATCGTATTAGTCGACATAAACATCCTTTGCTTTCATTTTTCCTCCTCTTTTATTTGTCAACTTGTTTTTTAAAGTTAAATTAAATTAATATTTTAAATTTAAAGTGTGTTGAAAAATATTTTTAAAAAGAGAGAGAAATTATAAGTTAACATCTGTCATATTAATTTAAGATATTTGATTTTGAGAATATGGTAAAATATACTTATAAAATATACTTCTGTAAATTTTTTATCAAACTTTTCTTTTGTATATATTCCTTCCATGGAAACGTAGGAGTCGTTTCTTAGTGTGTATAAATTTTCTTTTTGAATAGAATATATTAGTCATGTTTGTATTAGTAATGCTTCTATTAGTAAATACTGGCATTATTTATGTTAACATTAGTTCTTATAAATTGTTTAATGTGGTGCATTAGAATTTGCCTTTTCAATTGTGATATATTTAAATAAAAGTTTTCTTTTTAAAAGAAGAATTGCATATACATTTCATGATTCATTCGAGATCTAGCACGGGTTCAATATATTAATTTTTATCTCAATTTATGTGACACAGATAAAATTTAGATAATCAATCATACTTTTAATAGGTATTTAGATAATTTAATTTGTTAACTATTGTAATTTAAAATATTTTTTATATAATTTTTAAATAATATATATTATTTTTTTGTCCAAACTTCTATGGCACTGATAGTCAATCATATTTTAAAAATAATTTAAGTTTTTAATTATTGTGATTTATAATACTTTTTTTCTATTCCAATTTAAGTGAAACTAATAAATTTCGAGAGTCAATCAAATATTTTATATTTAAAAAAATTTTTAAGCTTTAAATTTATAGTATTTTTACATTTTTTTTGAAATATATAACATATAAAATTATTTTTAGATATTTAAAATTGTTAAATACTGTAACTTATAAAAAAAAATTATGTAATTTTTGAATAATATATGTTACTCTTTTTGTCCAAAGTTTTATTTCTCGATAGTCAATTATATTTTTAAAATAAATTTTTAATTATTGAGATTTATAATATTTTTTCTATTCAAATTTAAGTGGCACAATGCTTAGATGTCTATAATAATTAATTATGGGTGATATAATAAAATCATGATTGGAGCAACGAAGTATAAATATCTTAAATGACTTACAACAACTAATTAGAAGTGACATAACAAAATTATTATAAAAATTACTGGTGAAATTTTTTTAAGTGGACCTCATATATGAGGTTAAGTTAATTTAAAACATCAAGAGTTAATTTATCATTTTTATATCTATTTTACCTTTTTTACTAATTATTATTAATTTTTTAATACTTCAATGATTTATAATAAGTAATTAGGGTAATATTTAGTAAAATTATGATAGAAGCAGTTAAAATAGACATGTTATAAATATTTATTTTATTTTTAATTAAATATTATTAATTTTTAATACATAAATGACTATAATAATTAATTAAAGGTGGTATAGTAAAATCACAGTTGAAACAGACATGTTATAAATGCTTATTTTATATTTTTAATTATATGTTGTTAATTTTTTAATATATAAATAACATATAATAATTAATTAGGTGTGATATAGTAAATTACAGTTGAAGCAGACATGTCATAAATGTCTATTTTATTTTTTAATTAAATATTATTAATTTTTTAATATATAAATAACTTATAATAATTAATTAGGAATGATATAATAATTAATTAGGGGTGATATGGTACAATTACGGTTGAAGCAGACATATCATAAATATCTTTTTATTTTTAATTAAATATTATTAATTTTTTAATATATAAATAACTTATAATAATCAACTAGGTGTGATATAATAATTAATTAAGGGTGATATAGTACAATTACGATTGAAGCAGACATGTTATAAATATTTATTTTATTTTTTTATTAAATATTATTAATTTTTAATATATAAGTAACTTATAATAATTAATTATGTGTGATGTAATAATTAATTAGGAATGATATAGTATAATTATGGTTGAAGCAGACATGTTATAAATATTTATTTTATTTTAATTAAATATTATTAATTTTTAATATATAATTAACTTATAATAATTAGTTGAGAGTGATATAGTTACGAAGCAAGCATAACCAGTCAAAACCACTTATCTTTCACGTATTCAAACGAACATTTTATATTATATTATTATATGGAAGAAATGAGAATAGATAATCATCTCTGGGCCCCATCATATTCAATAGGAATAGCATCCATGGCAGAGTGATAATTTATTGAAATGACATGAGTTGTAATTTATTAAAAAAAGGTGGACTTTCTTTAACTTTGTTGCTATGGTCCAACTAATAAAGAACAAACACATAATATATATTTGCCCAAGATTACACCGGAAGATGGCTTAAGTCTATTATACCCTTAAACATGTTATTCAATGCCTAGAAACTGTCATGTCGAAACCCACACTTCTATAATATAGAAAAGAAATGTCAGTTATGATATGTATATGAATTGATAGAGAGTAAAGTAATTAAGTAAGTAAGAGATAGTGTAAATAATTCTAATAAGGTTGAAATTTATATTATTTTTACTATTAAAAAAAAAATTTGTATGATACAAATTCAAAATATCTAATTAAAAGATTTTGAAAGGTGAAATCCCTACAGTTTTAACATCATTATTTATTTTTCGTTTGCTTTAATATAATAATATGTGGTATTTTTTTATGTAAGATTAATTTTTATAAAATCTAATTTTAAATATAATATTCGATAATATTCAATTCCTATGGTGTTAAACTTCATATATATTTGAAGTTTGATTTTATCAAAAGCGTAATTGTAGACATTATATGTCTAAAGTCGTGACATGTGAAAAAATTTAATGACTATATAACTTTAATTTGTCAATAAAGACAGATGGATCACATGCATAAACCCTAGATATAAAGGACATTAGTTTGTCCCCACCACATGATTATGACTTTAATTACGAGTCTTTCAATATTAATTTCCCCTTCGAGGGGTTACTACGTGTTTCGAAGAGGAATATATATTTATATTTTAGTATTAGTTGTCTAGATAAATTAAGTTGATTAACTGAAAATGACAACCTAAAAAGCGGTATCTAATTGTTTCTTCAAAAAAGTATTGATTGTTTTATTTGGTGTGATAATTAGGTGGCATACTCTTTTTTTCTTTTCTCAAGTTACAAGTTATGGAATTTGTTTTAAATAGTAGTTCTCAAAGTTTCTTTTTTTTTTTTTTTTCTTAATTTTTGTTATCTTTCATTATGGGGTTTTCTTCGGTAGCACGTAAGTTACAATAATTAAGACGAATTAATGTACAGTAAAGTTTTTTTTGGGAATATTTTGATCTTGCCAGTTGCATTAGTGTACAAGTGTCCAAGCAAAAAATGATTAATTAAAGAATTGACAATTCAATGTACTGATCATGTTACATTAATATACTATGTGCGAAACACGGAAAAGAATTAGATCACAGGATTAAAAACAAACTGAAATAACTAATAGAGCAGACAATTTACTAATCCGTGAAAAAATAAATGAAACTTCATTCCAGCTTTAGCGAATAAAGTTATTCGATAGTAGCTATGATGGTCGAAAATATATAGTACATGAAAACGGTTGAGGTACGCGCCAAGATGAATAAATAGATAAAAATTAAAGCACGTAAAGTAGTAGTCTCTTCAAAAAAAGTGTCATTGTTACAATAAAATTAAATAATGCATTTCCTTGAAGATTGAGTTATTTACTTAAAGAATTAGAAATCAATTCCTACTAAATACATTTTCCCTTCTTTATAATGATACACTTATATTCTAGAAATTATAAATATATGCATAATTAAATTAACTCGGAAATCATAATTATAATGAAATACTCCATCTATTTACTTTATTTGTCCACTCTCAACTTATGCTTATACTTGAGAAATGATTTTTGAATAATTAAGTAATGTTGAGGTACAATAAGAAAAAAATAATTATTTTTCATTTTTTAAAAATTGAAACGCATAAAAGTAAACTAAGGGAGTAATAATAACAACGGCAATAAGGATGGTGACCTATATATTGAGCAACAACGTGAGCTCAATACCATGAAGTCTCGCGATATTTCTAACAAGAATATAGATGAAATTGATCCAGACACGATGATTATAAAAGTAATAATAACAAGCTTTGATATGTTACTTACCAAAAGAGCAGAACTTCTCTTCTCTTCTTCCTCCTCCAACTTTCAGAAAACTGCTACAATAATATAAAACTGCAAATTATATATTGAAACCTTTCACTTCCAGTCCAAATCCCTGCTATCTGAACAGAACTTATTGCGTACATCCACAATTATCATCGATGACCCTTTTATATATTCTATTAATACAATTAAAAAATATATCTTACCTTTTTATATAGTAATATTGTTTTATGCTTCACTAGAAAGAAAAGAATTTAACGAATGTGCCAAATGTTCACATTCTGTAATCACTAGATGCAGGCCTTTTTATAATAGTAGTAAATTGATATTCCCCCGCCTTACTTTTTCTTTTATTTAGTATTATTACAGAAAGCTAAGACTCACTATGAAAACGTATTTGTTATATATATATATATATATACCAAAGCAAGAGAAAAATCCAATTGGTCAAATTTTTAGAAAAATTAGACACTTAAGGTGGGGTTGGATTATGGGTGAAATATATTCTGCAAATTATTTTTTTCAATCTTCGATTGGTCAAACTTTTAGAAATATCAAGTTCCTGTACCATGCAGAAAATGTCCTTTTTAATGAAATTAGGTAGTACAGAAAACAAATTTTATAAAAGAAATTTCAGATTCATGATTCTATTGTTTTAAACACTTCATCCCCTCCCCCTCGGTCCTCCCCCACTCCAATCCACGTGGTTTGAGGATTTCATCCTAAAATCTTTTGATATATTATATAATTTTAATTTCTTTCATACGTTTATTTTTTTATATATTAAATTTTTAAATAAAAATTCTGACTTCGGCATATTTCCATTATCCTTCTCCATAGTATTGATTTAAAATTATTATATGTAAATATTTTAAGAATAACAACGTGAAGAAAATATTTTGGATGAAAACATTTTTCTTCATCCCAGTCACATTAGCTTACTTTGATGTAAATTACTGGGAAAGAGGGGTATGAATATTGGGAGGTGTAAGCTGAGTCATGAACAGCTGATGACACGTTGAGCGCCTATCAAGGAGTACGAATGCCAGCAGACCAAATTTACACAGCAAGTCTCTCTACGTTGCCGACTAACAACTCATAAACACGAATTGTGGTGGAGTAGTAGTACTCTTTTATTATTAATCAGATATTTTAAGTTTGAATCTTTTTAAATATAAAATTATTTTTATTAGGCGAACAAAGTACCTTCAATGTCGACTTTTTAATACAAATTTAAATTTTATTAAATTTCAATATAAATTTCAAACACCGAGCAAATAAATAAAAAAGAACAACAACTCCCTTTCGCTTTAGTCTGGCACCAAATACAAGCAATTAAGCAAGAACAAAAAAGGGAAAGCGGACTTCCTCTATCTCCTGCTGTTTTTCCTGCTATTTAGGACACGTTTGGTAGGATGTATTATTTAAAATAGTTTATATATTAAAATTTAATTCAATTTAATAGATCGTTTGGTTGCACAACTTAATTTAATCCCTTCTCATCTATGGATAACTAATACATCATATGGTGTAATATCTTATACCTTGGAAATCATGGGATTACTTATCCATGGTATAATGATACATGAATAAGTGAATTAAATGACTTAACTACCCCTCAATTCTTTTTATTAAATTTTTTCTTTTTGTTCCATTTTAAATCTAATCACTAAAAATTTGATTGTTATGTTACAATAATTTGCAACCTCTTTTTTCTTTGTGTATGCTGATCAAGTGCTTAAATATCATTTTCTTCCTTATATTGGTTGATAGCGTCGAATGAGAACTACATTTATGCTATTCTATAATTGTTTAATTTACAAATGGATTTATTTATATAGAAAAGATTATTGTCAAACAAATATATAATTTGAAAATCTAAAACTATATTATCAACGATCCGTGATGTTCTTATATAATGTGCTTTTGTATTTTTAAAAATTATTTCTGTATAATATGACAATTATTTGTTGTTTTGAATTTTTCTTGATCAAATAGACTCAATTTTTTTTTGAAAAAAAATAAATGCTTAACTAAGCAAAATAAAAATTATTATTCATATTTTAACTTTTCTATAAGATCATGCAAAGGGTGAGTAATTTGACTGGTTAAATGAAGTAGAAAATTCCAAAAAAAATTACGGCTATAGTTATAAAAGAAATTTGGTAGAGTTTTAAATCCAAACACAATACATAATATATCTATGTTTTAATATAAATCCCTACATTGCTAATCCCTATATTGTTAATCCATGGATAACATCTCTTTGTACCAAACGATCCCTTAGTGTCTTCGATATCTCTAGCGTGGGCGGCAAGGCATCACGAAGTTCGGAAAACGAAGGACTATTATTATGACTTATGAGTAAGTTATATATTTGATCAATTGTTAAGAAATAACTAGATTTATTAGTTAAGTATATAAAAAGTATATAATTGTTGGTTTTATGGATGGTTATTCATGTTAAATTTTCATTTTTAAGGAGAAATTTCAAAAATATACTACCCAACAAAAAAATATTACGTCATGTAGTATACCCCGTAAAATATTGTATTCGGAGAAAATCAGTATACTGTCAACCTTATATTCTAACTAAGAATAAAGGGTAATAAGCATGCCTGCTGTGTTTGTTTGTGCTGACCGCTTCATCTATTTCAATCATAATTTAATTATATTAATTTTAATTAATTATTACATGTCAACTTTGCATTTCTAATTTCTAACTAATAATAAAGGGCAGTAAGTAGGCATGTTTTTGACATATTTCAATCGTAATTTTATTATATTATTCCTAATTAATTATTACAAATTATCTAAATATTAAAAAATTAATAATATTTAATAAAAAAGATAATTTGGATATAAAATAATAAATTAACTCTTGATGTTTTAAATTAACTTGATGTCTTATATGAGACCCATTTAATTTTTTTTCACAAGTATTTTTTATAGTAATTTTGTTATATCACTTTTAATTAATTGTTATAAGTCATTTAAGACTTCGTTATTTCAATCGTGATTTTATTATATCACCCCTAATTAATTTTTATGGTCATCTAAGCATTAAAAAATAAATAATATTTCACAAAAAAAAATACACACAAAATGATATGTCAACATAAAACATTTGGTTGACTATCGAAATTATATTAGTGTTATAGAAATTACGATGGGACAGGGGAAGACATAAAGTAACATATATTATTTAAAGATAAGAAAACACGTAAACTGGGATGGAGATAGTGTTAATATTTTATTAAAAAATTATTAAAAAATATGCTAAAAACATTATAAATTACATAATTAAAAACTTAAGAATATAAAAGATATAAATTATTCGATTGACTCTCGAAATTATATCAGTGTCACGTAAATTGGAATATAAGAAAAAATATTTTAAATCACAATAATTAAAAATTTAAATTATTTTAATAATTAACTATCTAAATTATATTTGTGTCACATAAATTGAGAAAAAAAAATAACATCTCAGTATCTAGTAAATTATATAATAGTATATATCAAAATGTGTTTACATATAAATATGGCTAAATTATTATAATAGTATATTATTTTTCACACTAAAATATACAGTATAAATATTTTTTCCCAATAAACATAAGTTTAATTTTTCCTTACAATCAGTTTAAATCGAGAAACGAACAATCTATTTAATGGTAATAAATCTATTACATGATTATTCAAGCTAAAAGAATTGTTATTTAATAAGGTCGAAGTAAATTTCATAAATTATCATAATTTCGTTGCATCAAAACCAGATAATTATCTATATCTATATACATTATAAAGCAGAGAACGAAGCATCAGGAGAAGCCAGATAATTATCTATATCTATATACATTATAAAGCAGAGAACGAAGCATCAGGAGAAGCCGAGTGACAGCATAAGAATAAGCCGCTTGACAGATTTTAGGACAAAACTTATAATATTATAATAAAACATTTGAAATTATTTGAATTTAGAAATATAAAGCTTTTAGAAAGAAAAAAAAATCATTAGTTTAAAAATAAAAATTCATAATTGAAGAGTCTAAATAAACTCTAAATATTTTATAATGATAATAATCTATAAATAAATAATATTAGTAGTAATAATAGTAGTACATACGTGTGATAGTGGTAGTCAGTGGCAGAACCAAGATTTTTGTTAGAGGTTCAGAAGTAAACATAAGAACTAATCGAAAGGAGTTCAATCTCTATTGTATATACATACAAAATAATTTTAACGGTGTATAAATAGTAAAAAAATTACCGAAGAAGATTCGGATGAACCCCCTCGACCAAGTGTAGCTCAGCCCCTAGTGGTATAGTATACTAATAATAAAAAAATAATATAAAATATAATAATATTAGTAGTAATAATAGTAGCACATACGTGTGATGGTGGTAGTATCCTAATAATAATAAAATATAATAATAATAATAATAATAATAATAATAATATAAATAAATAACTAAATAGTATATTTAGGTATTAAAAAATTAAACTTATGTTAGACATTATAAGATAAGTATGTACTATATTTGAAAAATTATGGATAAGGAAGAATAATAATTCATCTTCTTTTAATAAATAGATATTATATTTGAACTTGAATATAAATTTGAATTTGAATTTAAATGAAATTTAAATTGAAGTAGAGTTCTATTTTCTTAATATCTCTTTTATATTTATATAATCAATAGTAGTGGTAGAAACAATAACCACGACATTTAAAATTGATGTCCTTCAAGGGGAACTAACTTTCAGTGCTTTGCTACTATTGGTGATGGATCGATAGTTGTTGGTTCACATGATGGCAAGATTAGGTTGTACTCAAGCAGTATCATGAGACAGACTAAAACTGCTTTTTCAGGGCTTGGTTCTCCTATCACTCATATCGATGTTACCTATGATGGGAAGTAGATATTAGGGACAACTGATACTTATTTGATATTGATATGCACCTTATTTGTTGACAAGAACGGAAGTACTAAAATTGATTTTGCTGACTGCATGGGGAATAAGATTTCGACTCCAAGATTGTTAAATCTAAACCCTTTTGATTCACATATGGCTGGAGCTAACAAGTTTCTCAATGCTCAATTTTTATGGGTATGATTCTTCTTTTTTTTTTGCGCTTCTCGTTTTTACTTTTCAGTAGTATATTTGACTATCATGCCTATTTATTTTTCTTTATGCATAATAATTTTGCATAGTCAATTCCTTATGATATATGTTAAAAGGAAAGGATTTGACATTGAGGTGTCGTGTTTGTGACACATATATTAAGTGTCCATGTCTTCATTTTTGCTTAAATAGGAATATGACAACCATAAATTTCTAGATGTCAATAGCTATTGAATGTGGTATAGTTTGTAACTCTAGAGTGACTTCTACTCTTTCACAAACTTATCTCTCTAAAAATTTAAGTTATATAATATATTTTTAAAAAATTTATTTAAATATTAAATTAAAGATAAGACTATAATAATAATACGAAGAAGAATAGGAGTAATAATAATAATAATATTAATAATAATAATAAATTATAGTTTTAAGGAAACGTGCAAAAAAAATTGGGCCATTATAGTTTTGTGTTAATAATAACTTTACCATTGAATCTTTTAAAAAATACGTGCAAAAAAAGGTTAAACTATCAAAAGATAATTAGATCAATAAATTGTTAGTTTTAAATTAAAAAATTACAAAATAAAACTACATATTAGAAACAGTTAGTTATCACATTAGAGAGTTTTAATTGGACTCTTATCAAGTTTTGAATTAAAAAATTAAGTGTTTGAATTTGAAATACATTATCGTTTTAATAAAAAGATTTTCATTATCTTAAAAATAGAAACCCATAATTGAAAGGAAAGAAAATAAAATAAAATAAAAATGTGCCAAAAAAGAAGAAGATAAACTATCAAAAGATAATTAAGACTAATAAATTATTGATTTTGAATTAAAAATAATTATAAAATAAAATTATTTATTAGAAATGGTTAGTTATCACATTAGAGAGTTCTAATTGGACTCTTATCAAGTTTTGAATTGAAAAACTAAATAGTTGAATTTGAAGTCATTATCTTTTAAAGAAAAAGATTTTCATTATCTTAAAAATAGAAACTCATAATTGGAGAGTTCTAATAGATATTTGTTATTTCAAACTAGTCTATTTAAAATTCAAATGTAATAAAATATAGTTAAATATAATTTTATATTTCATAAATTTATCTATATCAAATATAATGATAAATGTATTATTATTATTATTATTACTATTATTTATAGATATAAATAATATATATTTGTGTGTGTATCTAAAATTTATCCTTACTCGCGATTATTTTAATATTGTAAATATAAATTAAAATTTAATAAATAAATTTAACATATATATCTACTTGAAATACCTTTATATATCTAAGTTGTCAATTTATTTTTATAAAAACAAAAAATAACAAACAAACAAAATAAAAAAGAAAGGAAAGAAAAGAAAATAAAATTAAAAAAGTGCCAAAAAAAAGAAGATAAACTATAAAAAGATAATTAAGACTATTAAATTATTAATTTTAAATTAAACATAATTATAAAATAAAATTACTTATTAAAAATGGTTAGTTAGCACATTAGAGAGTTCTAATTGGACTCTTATCAAGTTTTGAATTGAAAAATTAAGTATTTGAAGTCATTATCCTTAAATAAATTTTTTTCATTATCTTAAAAATAGAAACTCATAACTTATCTATTTAAAATTTAAATGATATAAAATATAGTTAAATATAATCTTATATTTCACAAGCTTATCTAAATCAGATATAATGATAAATATATTATTATTATTATTATTGTTGTTGTTGTTGTTGTTGTTATTATTATTATTATTATTATCGTTATTAACTAAAATTTTGATAAATAGTAACTAAAATTCTGATGATAATGAATTAAAGGGATATCAAAATATAAAAATTTAAGTAACTTAAATTTTAAATTAGCATTGTATGTTTTGAAATAAGCAAGAATATAAATATCAAAATATACAAAAGAAAACAATTAAATGCAGTAGAAAAAAAATATAAAGATGGGGAGTGGGGGTAGGGTGAGGGTAATATTTTGAACTAATTTTGAGAATATAATTTAGTAACTAGATTATATATATATTACTATCTATAAATTTTAAATTGAAAAGATGTGAATAATAAAATAAAAATAAAAAAATAAAAAAAGTCACAATTAAACCAAAATTAATATATCTATTTCATAATTAATCAAAAGGACACTTAATAACTACATTATGCCATGTGATAAGTTATTAAAAATTAATATTAACGAGTTAATAATAAATTTAAAAATTGAGCAATATTATAAATAAAATATAAAATATAAAAGTTTTCAATATTTTGTGATTCATTGTCACGATGTGTATAATTTTGACTATGAAATAGTGGGGAGGGGGGAGAGGAAATGATTTGGAGTTGGGGTTTATTTCATTAAGGAATAATATGATAATTAAATTTTGTTTAAGGTAATATGGTTTAACATGCTCGAACATCACAATCCGAAAAAATTAGAAATAATATTTTTAACCGCACGTCGCGCGGGTATATAAAATATTTAGGTATGTCATTATTTTAAAATTTAATGACATGTATAACATTTTTATCTCATTTTTCATCATTTTTTTTATTCCAAGAGAATAACAGATTTATTAAAATTCAAATCATAATATTCATGGTAGCTCAATAATAAAATTAATTGTTGTATTAATTTTAGTTTGAATTGATAACTATTTTTTTATTTATTTAAGTGGAATTTTATAAAATCAGTTATTTAGGCACTTACTTTAACAATGCTATCTTAAGTAGAAAGACAACTTCATGGAGCATTATTACTATAAAATAAAATATTTTTTGGGAAGATTAACAAAAAAAAATTACAGGTATTTAGATATTTCAATTGATTTAGTCTTTTCTTGATTTTACCTAAAAATCTACATCTCTATTTGTTTATTTTCTAATTGATTTTGTGTAGTATAAAAAATAAAACTAAAAAATTTAAAAAACTAATGAAATAACTTTTAGTAAATGCAATTGAATCATAATCACTGAATGTCAAATTAAAATCTAAAAAAATACATTTAATGATGTAACTTAGAGTTTAATTAAATATAATGTACAGAGGTTATATAAGAAAATTCTGTTTCTTAGAATAAAATTCATGATTTTACTTTCTACTTTAAAATTCATATTAAAAAAAATTCACGTACATTATAAAATTCATTTTAATTATAAGGACATGTTAATATTTTTTTTAATTTGATTTTTAAAAAAGTAGATATTTTTTATATCAAATATATGAGATAAATTCATATTTTGATAGACGTGAAAATGTTTGACTTAAACTTTAAATTATAACCATTTATAACATACTAGATTATTTTGAAATCTTCTTCTAATCTATATTTCATATATTTTGTTATGCATAACAAAATTTATCTATTTTAATTTTATATTTTGAGATAAGAAAGACGAAAACTAATTCAAGGTCAAATTAGAAAAAAATAAAGTAATCAAATTACAATAAAGAAATATACATGAAGGATTGGTTTGGAGGGGGAGGGGGGGGGGGTGAAGGAAATTTAAATAATTTTGAGAATATAGTGAGAAAATCATAGTACACATATTATTATTTATAAAATTTTCAACAGAAGAGATGAAGGGACAATAGAATAAAAATTCAAATTGCTTTTGATAATCTAAAATCTTTAAATTGTCAAAATATAATTCAAAATATGCTACATAAACACTTTTTTACAATTACATTATTATTTTTGCTAATATATAGTTGATTTTGAAGGGACGGGGGCGGGGTAGAGGTTATTAACAGTCCACTATCTTATTAACAATCCACTATCTTTAAATTGTGAATAATATTATTAAAATATATGAAACATAATTTTTGTTTACAATTAGATGATTGTTTTTCGGGATAGATTTGATTACCAGTGGGGGATTGGGTGTGAAAGGAATGGATGTGGGTGGAGGCATGAGAGGAAAGCGATAGAAAAATATTTATATTAAAAAAATGAAAAAAATGATTGAGGAATGGGAGAAGTGGATGGAAAAAAATATTATTTTACTTTCTCATTTTATCGAGAAATAAGATGATAAGTGATTTTTCTTAAGATAATATAATTTACAAATTCGAACGAGACATTTCAATATGAAACGATCATAAATATTACTTAAATATTATCTGCGCATCGCGCGGGTATGTATACTAGTATATTATAAAGTAGAGGACGAAGCATAAGAGGAAGCCACGTGGCAAGCTGTTGTTAAGCCACGTGGCAATTCTTAGGACAAAATTATTAAGTGTTATAATAAAAAATTTGTTATAAAGAATATTAAAAATTTGAATTTGAAAATAAAAGAGGGGAAAAAAGGAGTCCTAACTAAGCTCTAAAATTGAATTTGAAATATATTATTCTTCTTTAAAAAAATATTATCCTCATTTTAAAAAAAAATTATTATATTAATAATAGAAGCATGCTTAAAGAATTCTAATAGACTTTTACTATTTTAAACTTATCTCTTTTTAAATTTAAATTCTAAATTATAAAAAACTATTTAAATATAATTTAATTACTTATTAATAAAAGATAAAAATGTGATTAAAATAATAATAATAATAATTAGTAGTATAGTGATAGGAGCAGTTGTGTTAGTACGTATAAGTAGGATAAAAAGAATAATAATAATAATAATAATAATAATAATAATAATAATAATAATAATAATTATTATTATTATTATTATTATTATTATTATTATTAGAATTTTTTTTATATTTTTTAAATTAAAGATGGGCTCCAGGCCTTTTTATTTAAAAAGTCCAAAAATTAAAATCTATTACTAAATCGAGTCTAAGGTGAATAGGTGATCAGTCCAAAAGATAAAAAGAAAATTAAACAATTAAATCAAATTTGAAAGTGGAAATAATAATAATAATAATAATAATAATAATAATAATAATAATAATAATAATTAAAACACTATTAAAAATACGTTAAAATATTGTAGAAGCACTATTATGAATTTTTAAAACAAATAATTAAATATAAGAACAAGTTTGAGCTTTAAAAAACATTAAGCAATTTGATAAGTTAATAAAAGTCAACATTAACAATCGAATAATATTTGATAGTGAATAATGAAATAAAGAAAATTG
Source organism: Capsicum annuum (assembly GCF_002878395.1). Taxonomy (NCBI): domain Eukaryota; kingdom Viridiplantae; phylum Streptophyta; class Magnoliopsida; order Solanales; family Solanaceae; genus Capsicum; species Capsicum annuum. Next base: position 35,404,626 of record NC_061117.1, read on the forward strand.
TTGATTATTTTTATTTTTGATAATTACATGATTCATTATTTATTTTCTTTTGATATGATTTGATTATGAGATTGTCTGGAGCAGAGGTTGAGAGGGTTGAAGACGAGTGGAGATGGCGCGGCAGAGCGATGGAGACGAATGGAAAGTACATAGTTCAACTAAATTAATTGAACTATGTAATTTTATGAATTATTTATTATAAAAATTATTCAATATATTAATGTGATACAATAAAGAATAATTTATTATTTCCAACTATAAAATAACATTTTTAATAATTTATTTTTTGAAAAATATTCCGCGCATAGAGCGGCTACCTATACTAGTGTTTTCTAATAGGACAATCTCAAAACTTTTATCTCACTAACATTAACATCACAATTACAGATAATTCAGCCTTCCACCATGTGTAAGTTTTACTTAATATGTTAATTATTTTTAAAAATATTTTTATCTAACAAATACATAATGTATATATAATACATAATTAAAGTATATTACACATGACCGAAATATGCAACAATAAAAGTTTTTCTAAAATATTTGAAAAAAGAAAAGACAAACAAACCGAATCCATAATACTTCAAGTCAAACATGTCCTTTAGTATTATTTATTTGTATTTATTCTTTTTTTTTATGGTAAATATTTATATTTATTCATTCATTCATCCGTAAGCCGTAATTCTTGAAATGTTTTTTCGTTTAAAAGGTAAAGTCACTTTCTATTTTGTACTTTTCTTTGAACTTTGACTTTATATTGCATCTTTCCACAATAACTAATGACTTTTTGTGTCCAATTTGGAATATTTTTTTTTGGTGAAAATTTGGATTCATTTCAACTGGTATCTCATCAAATATATTTACATTTCACTAAATAAATATTAAACAACTTTATTTATTACCAAACTTAATTAAGTAAGAAATGTTAAATTTTGTGTGATCTCTTAATATAATTTATGTAATAATATAGTTAACTACTGGGCGAATTTTAAAAGTTGAGTTAAACTTAATATTCATATTTTTAACATCAGAAAAAAACTCATCTTAATTCATGTTTACTAATATTGCATCTTCATATTAAATTATTTACGTTTTAAATATGCATTGTGAGCGCCAAATATCTTCTTGAAGAGTTTCATGAAATGGACATACAGTTTCATTAAATGATCTTAGATAATCCTCTTCTTATAAGTTAACTTTTAAGGTTGAATTAAATCCAACATCCAATACTTTATAGAAAAAAATATTTATAATCAGCGAAATCTTATAATTTCATCTCACTTTATTAACCAGTAGTTACTTCTACATCTTCTCATCATCTTCTTATCTTCTCTCATGTATCCACTAATTAATACTTTCCTCCAACTAGTCAGTTTTCAACCAATTATAATATGCAGTCACTTTTTTTTTTTTTTGATAGAAGCCTATAGATGTTTCTTACTTTATTGCGTCTTATAAGATAAGCAACCCAAAATATCCATTTAACAATTGGTGTGCTTTATCCTTTTTTTTACTTCACTTGCTTAAGTTGAATAGAAACTATCTAATAATAACTAAAGTATATTGTTATTTGATCTTAATTTATGTGATATATTTTTTTTTTATTTTAACTTTAAAGTTCTTATGTTGTCCGCAATTTCATTAAGGTATCCAAATAGTGATGGAGTTAATGATGTCAAAATATAAAAAAGCAGATATATGAAAGATAATGAGAATCAACATAATGTATTTATATATAAACATAAAATTTTAATCTAGCTAAAATACTGTAATTTTTCAATGGAAAGGGTGTCAATTGCCACCTCACCACATAAGATGATTTTTTCACAAGAATTTCAAATACAAGTTCAACTAACTTATGAAATCTCAAAATAAAGTTTCAAGAACTTCAAATACAAGTTCAAACGGTTGAAGAACTATCAATATTGAAGTTTAAACTATTTTCTTGAAAAATAGTAAAATCAACTTTAGAAAGAGATGAAAACAGAAAGAATCAAGTCCACCGAATTCACAATGTGTTTTTAAGAAATGTATTTCCTTCAAGTACCCGAGGTTAATGAAATGTATCCTTCTAGAATAAATGATTCACTCCATCAAACAATGGTACCTCAAATATGCCGAACAACGAACTCACTCAACAGTTTGTTAATCACACTAGAGTTTTTAAGAAGAAGAAGATGATTTTTCACTTCAAAATTTCGTACTAAAACTTGAGAAAAAATAGACATTTATACAGAGACCTAAAATTTAAAGGTTGTGGGTTCCCACCTTATAATTCTTTACCGCTAGATCAATAACACACTTTGTTTGTGGGTTCCTAACTTATAATTCTTATATATTTACTAGCTTTTTCAATATAAATTCAAGAATCATACGAAAGTTACTGGGTTCCCGAGAACCCCCACCGAATACTCTACATCCGTCCTTGTATTTATAGCCACAAAGAATTGCTTCAAAAAAGAAACAATGTTCATGAAAAAGTTGCAACTTTTTAAAAAAATTAGGATGACCTGGGAATCCCACTTGTGCCCCCAGATGGGGACCTGCGTCCAGAGGTGGCATTTTTCTCAAAACCAGAAACTTCCAACTCAGCCTGCGCTGGCCACCTTCCCGCACAAGTTATAATTTTGTTCCAAAACAGTACCTTGAAGGTCACGTTCCTTCGAGGTATGACATGCATCCGCACATATCATATGCATCCGCACATATCATATGCATCCGCAATTAAGAAAATTGTTTCAAACAGATTTTCGAATTTAAAAACTTACCAATTCTTAAGTTTCAAATGAACTTTCTCCAAAAAAGCAATCTCTCTTAATTATTTTTCAAAAACAAATTCAAGCCAAGTATGCGACAATGACACTAGACTTGTCTAGTTCTTGCATCACTAACCACATAAAAGAACATTTTTTTTTTTAATCAATGTGGGAGAACTTTACTTATTTAAAGTGAAAATACCGTCCACTTTTCCCTCTATTTGTTATCTCTATTTTCTATTTACATTTACAATAACCCATCAAATTCTGCCACTATATCAAAATATATAAGTTTTAAAATAAAACGTACACATTTTTAAATTTTACATTAATCAAACACTTTCATATGAATTAAGACAAATTATATATTGTTGTTATAACCTTTGACTCTTCTAACCTGTAAATCATGACCAGAACAGTACCTTTCGTCATTGTACAGGCAGAAGAGACTAATATTATAATGGAAGTTTTATTCTGTGGGCTAAGATGCATCCAACAGAAAACATGAAGGAAAAAGACAGACGTGCATGCACTTTGAGAATTATACATTTATCTAGGACTTAAATTAATTAAGATCGATATTTCATTATCTTACATTTTGGGCGGTGGATATTGTTCTGATTGTCTGTACTTGGAGTCTTGGACCACAAATTGAAAACCTCAAAATCTAGTTTAACCCAATAATTAGAGTGCTTGGAGTGCCATTTGGCTTTTGATTTGTAAATCAAAAACCATAAGTTAGGATTTTATATTTATGATCATTGGCTTATTTTATTATTTTGACTTAAAATTAAGTATTTATAAATATTTTTTTTATTTTATTCAAATATTATAAATGTACTTAAAAACTACTTTAATTTAAAAACATCTAAAATAAGTTAATCTAAACAGTAATCTATAAGAAAAAAAAAAACTTTGGTCCTTTTATTTTTAAGAGAATCGTTGAGTATTTCACCGCTCAAATTTCAACATCTAGTGTGTGTGTTTTGTACGAAAGAAAATGTTTTTTAGAAAAATAAGTGAGTTTATTTTATTATTGTGTTTTATTAGTAGATAATATATATTAAAATAATTTTTATATAATCTAGATAAATATTATATTATAGAGTGGGGGACTGTATGTGGTGATGGGGATGAAGGGGTGGGTGCTATGAGGGAGGGAGGATACAACTAACATAGAATATCACTTGAAAAGTTATTTTTTTTAGAAAAATATATTTAAATTTTTTTAACTAATCGAACATAAAAAAAGATTGAAAAGTATTTTCCTTTATGCCAAAGACCTCTGTCGTTTGATTGAAAAAATGTTATCTCAGGATTAATTATTTCACTATGTATATGTGATAACTTATCTCATCACTATAGTGTAGATGGTGGGATAAATAATCTTGGGACAAACTAATACCTCACATCAAACATGGGATAAAATAGTCCTTAATTTTATCCCAAAACTATTTATCCCTTATACCTCACACCAAATGACCCCTAGTATCAAAGTGAATTTTTCAGTGTCTGTCGAATTATGATGGAAGGTGTTCAATTCGAGCAAATTTTTCCATTAATGCTCAATTTTGAAGGACAAGAGAAGTATACCAAATTATTGAATATATTAATTGATAATAAATGGGTCTTTTTCACTTACAATGAATGTAAATCAGATTAGCTATTATAGCAATGAAAACATTGAGATGGAAAAATATTGCTTACTAAATTGATGAAATTGTTATGGTAGGTGGTACAACCAAAAGTTATGTAAGTTTGACAAGGAGGCAAACAAAGGTTATGAACACTAAGGGCCCATTTGATACAAGCCAGGGATGAAGGATAATTAACTTCGATATTAATTTTATGATGAGTTTATCTCATACTTGTTTGAGATAAAATACATGAGATAATCATATTAGAAATTCTAATTTTGAAATTATAATGTTATACTAATCCACCCTGAGGGTGAAATACGAAGACAGATTATTATAGTCCAGCTAGGACGTGGTCCCTTATTGATACAAGATTAATGGGCTCCACTCCTTTGGGATCGATGCTTCAAGGATCACATCTATGAATCCAAGATTTAGTTATTTTAGGGGAACAAATACGTGTGTGGATGATAGCTTGGAGCGCGGGAGAAGCTACATTTGATGATGTCATCCACGGGAGCATTGAGCCACGACGTGTTTGGAAGATAGCGTGGGCTTCGAGAGAGCATGGATGCCCATGACATTATTTTGGGCTTTGGGTCACTTTTGGGCCCAATAGCTTTTAGGGTCACTTTTGGGCCCATTGTGTAATAAAGATCCATGGCCTATAAATAGCTAGTTTGCCTTCATTTTAAGGAGGTTTTAGATGACATATTTGTAGCCTCTTTTGAGAGCCTCTTTCAAGGTGGAATCTTTGTGTTGATGATTTGCTTAGAAATAAAGATTGCTTGGGGGTTCCAGTTCCATTGAGGTCACGTAAAAGATAGGTTTAGGTTGTGTGTGATATTAAAGGTCCAAAAGTGGAATAAGCTTTTGGATTGTTAATATTACATCTTCATTTGTCTATCTATCTATCTTTACTTTCTTGTAATCGTTTGTCTGTATCTAGTGTAATCCATTTGTGTTCTTGTTTTGTAACCGTGTGTTGTTGTTATTGCATTTTGTTCATCAAGTGTTGTTATTTTTTTTAGTGTGTTTTACTCTTGATGTCATTTACTTTCTTGTTCTTCTTGTGAATCCGAGAGAGGTCATCAAAGGGGGTCCTCGGTTCTTCAAATCGTTGACTATTTTGGTGTATGTTTTTGTGTCTTTATTGTCGATCTTGTATCATTTGGTATCAAAGACGAGCTTGATTTCGTTCCTACGAAGTCAATCTTGGATTTTTTATCTTGAAAATTGCAACAAAAAAAAGAAGTGTCAAAATTGAAAATTTCAAAAAAAAAAAAACTATTCCCGTTTTTGACCCTAGGTCAAAATTTGAGATTTGATTTTGTTGTTTTCTTGTATTTTTAGTGTTAGATTATTGTTCTCTAACACTGTAGGAGTCTAGGGTTCGAATTTGAGCTAAATCGGAGTTGATTTGAGTGTTCTACCCTTGATGTGGGCTTAAACTTGAAGAAAGAGAGGTGGGTTCGAGATCTGGAATTTTGGTTGAGAAATTGAACAAATTGATGTTTGGAATGTGTTTAGAAGGTTGAGAATAGCCTTGGATCAAAATTTCATCGCATTCCGATAATCTGTTCAAGAGTTAGAGATTTTCGAAGTTCTTGGTGTTCTTGAGAAGATTCAAACCTTCATCTTGAATTCTTTTCAAAACGTGGTGTTTGATCCTCAAAATTGAAGAAAAAGTTATGTTGATTGCCTAATTTATAAGTACTATGGCTTTGGGAGATGAGATCCAACCTATCTCAAAAAAAGCGATAATGAAAGCTCTCATGGATTGGCGATAAGAATTGAATAGTTGGAAGAAGGATGGGTCACGTTTGGAAGGAAACGAGGAAAAGGTGACATGTCTTACTACCCAAAACTCACCAAATGTACCCCAACCACCACAATTCCACCAACAAACACCTCATTACCAAAGACCACATCCGATTTCACTTTAAGAACATGTTCCCACTACAAACAAAGTTCCCGACGACATTGTTCATCCAACCCAAATCCAAATTGAGAAAATCAATTCTAACATGGAACCTTTGTCACTCGCTAACCATGATGCTAACATTTTACCTAGCATTGCTCCTTCATTTGTGCAGGTTTATGAACAAATAATATCAAAGGATGATGCAAGGAGAATGCCATATGAAAATGAGTTTGAAAGCCTAACGGAGTTCTTACCAAAGAATTCCAAACTTGAAAGATGCAACGACAAGTTGATAAAAGAGTTGGATTCGAGGACGAATCCTCTCCAAGAAAGGGAGGATGATACAAGATCAATGGGCTCCACTCCTTTGGAATGGATGCTTCAAGGATCACATCTATGGATCCAAGATTTAGTTATTTTAAGGGAAGAAATACGTGTGTGGATGATAGCTTGGAGCGCGGTAGAAGCTACATTTGATGATGTCATCCACGGAGCATTGAACCACGACGTGTTTGGAAGATAGCGTGGACTTTGAGAGAGCATGGACGTCTATGACATTATTTTGGGCTTTGGATCACTTTTGAGCCCAATAGCTTTTAGGGTCACTTTTGGGCCCATTGTGTAATAAAGACCCCTGACCTATAAATAGTTAGTTTTCCTTCATTTTAAGGAGATTTTAGATGACATATTTGTAGCCACTTTGAAGGTGGAATCCTTGGGTAAGGTGGAGTCCTTGTGTTGATGATTTGCTTAGAAACGAAGATTGCTTGGGGGTTCCGGTTCCCTTAAGGTCACGTAAGAGATAGATTTAGATTGTGTTTGAGATTAAAGGTCCAAAAGTGGAATAAGCTTTTGGATTGTTAATATTACATCTTCATTTGTCTATCCATCTATCTTTACTTTCTTGTAATCGTTTGTCTATATCTAGTGTAATCCATTTGTGTTCTTGTTTTGTAACCGTGTGTTGTTGTTATTGCATCTTGTTCATCAAGTGTTGTTATTATTTTTAGTATGTTTTACTCTTGATGTCATTTCCTTTCTTGTTCTTCTTGTGAATCCGAGAGAGGTCATCAAAGGGGGTCCTCGATTCTTCAAATCGTTGACTATTTTGGTGTATGTTTTTGTGTCTTTTTTGTCGATCTTGTATCACTTATCTTCTAGTTTGTGTTGACTTTGTTATTGTAATTGTATGACTGTAGGACTCTAAGCTAAATGCTCTATATATTCATTTGTGTCATGTATCAACATATTTGAGAAAAGGTTTTATATGGTGTCAGAGCGCTATGAAGTTAAAACAACCCCAACAAAATCATGCATAACTTCTGCAGCAATAGCACGCATCTCTTTTCCTAGGTCGAGAACATTTGTCGCTACATAATTCATTTTCTACTACCCCATCTTCTCCAAACCTTACCTATCAACTGCTTGTGATATTTACATTCTCCAATTTCTTATTGTGGAAGACACAATTTCTCCATATAGTTAGGGGTTGTGGTCTTAGATATCATATTGAAAGTGATGGTGATTCCAGAAAAGCTTCTAGACAATCAATTCAATCCAGTGTATAATTTATGGGTAAGAGAAGATCAACTTGTCTTGAGTTGGATTGTTGCTTCAGCTTCTGAATCCATATTACCTCAACTAATTGGTGCTGAAATTGCTCGCAAAGCATAAGCTGGTCAAAGCCACAAATTCGTGAGTTAAAATCTCAGTTGCATAATTTACAGAGAGAGAATACAAGTATTGAGTCTTGTAAAAGCGAAGGAAATTTCGAACAAGTTGACTCCTTTACAACATCTAGTTTTTAATGATGATTTGGTCAAATTGTTCTTATTAGATTAAGATCAACTTATCATCCTTTCACAAGATTGCTAGAATCAAATCAAGAGGAGATTTCTTTTGACGCTTTGTGTGGGAAAGATAATTAAAAAGAGATAAAGTTCTTATTATTGTTGCATCGACAGAACAATTCACTCAAAGTTCATTCGCTCTAAATCGTAACCGTGAGAGAGAAGAAAGAGGTAATCGAGGTCGTGGATTAGAACTATCAAAATGAGCTTACACGTGAGGCCGACCCAACTCAACCCTTTAATTAAGTGGGATTGGGTTATATTTTTTTATCCCTTTTAGAAATGAGACTTATAAGCCTAGGCCCACTTGATCCGTAGGTCTCCGGGGCCTAGCTCGTCGGCCTTAGTGGCCAATCCGTAGGCTGCGATGTTAAAAATAATTATAAAATATTTTAAGTTAGTCTTTTATTTGTTGAAGTTTTATGATTGCCAAGTGTTAATAAACCATAAAATCAACAAAAAATTCAAGTATCCAACTCTAAGGCCCAAGCCCCAAGCCCAACCCAACTTATCTCTCAACAGACTTAGAAAACGTTGAACGTACTACGTACATTAGAGAATTAGGACTAGGGTTTACATCATTTCTTTTCTTTGAGTTTTTTGAGTTTTTATAGTTGTGACCTGCGACTGTGATGCTTTTGAGTAAAAAAATTGAGTTCGTTTATATTTCTCCAAATAGATACAGGTAAGCATATGAAAAAATTATCCTCCCTCTCTCCTAGTTAATCACTAATTTTTTGAATTTTGAAAGTTTCATGACATTTGTCGATTTTAGAATCTAATATTGACACTGAACTGACCTCTCCAACGATCTACTCCTGATGGTTGTCGGTATCATGAATTGACCTCTCCGAACTCAAATTTGATTAATTTGGATACTGACGATTTAAGTAACGACGATTTGAGAGTTTTGACTTTGATCTTTTTTCTTCATGTGGTAGCATTTTTGAAATTTTATCGATATCATCGAAATCCTTACAGGTTGGTACCATAAATAATGAAATTATTGAGAAAAAATTAATGCTACTTTCAACTATGAGATGGTACCGACTTTATGTACTAGTCGACTGCATTCTGAACTTAATTATCTGTTACTTTTTTTTTTCATTTCTTTTGTGATCGTATTTAATATCATATGAATGGGGGTGAATCTATAAAACTTCTCTCAATGGAATTGATATACGTTTTTATGTTTCATTTTTGTGTTCAGAAACTATACTTTTAAAATTCAAATTGAAAATTTTAACTTTTTTAGTTTTTTGAAGTCTGAAATCATCTTTTGACATGTTCATCTTATTACAAAAAAATCAATGCGGAATAATGGTAATGAAAATATTGCACATGAGAATAGTGTAGCGGTGAATGAATCTGAAGAACCCGTGCAGAAGAAAATGAGGCAGTTAAAATTATATATTTGGACATATATCAGAAAAATTGGTAGAGGTAAAGATAGAGTAGAAAGGACATTATGCAGAGATTGTAAGGAAGTATATGAGGTTGGTTCTACTCTGAGATTAATGATAAAAATTATGAAACATCACATTTAAAATAACACATATTAAATGTAAAATGATCAAATACCATTATTAGGTTAGATGCATATGGATCAACAAGGTAACATACAGTCGAAAAAAAGAGATCATTGGCTTCTCGTGAAAAACTTGTTGAAGCTATTATTGAGCAAAATTTATCGTATTCTTTTGTTGACTATAAAAAAAATTAGAGCCTAGATAGATTATGTAAATTCAGAAGTAATAGTACCATCAAGAAAATACTTCTATTGTGGATATCAAAAAGTGCATTTCAAAAAGAAAGATAAGTTAAGACAAGTCTTGACTAAGATTCCTAATCGAATTTGCTTAGCTTTTAATTGCAGGACAACAAGTACATCCGATAATATCTTTGCTTAACTGCTCAATATGTTGATTATAACTGAAAGTTAGTTTGTAAATTTTAAACTTTTGTCGTATGATTCTTCCTCATACTTGAGTTGAATAGGTTATAATCATATATGACTATTTGAAGGAATAGGGCATTGATAGAAAGCTGTTCTTTATCATTTCGGATAATGCCATTAATAATGATACCCTGCAAATTATTTTAAAAGAATATATTGATTTGCAAAGGAGTTTATTATGTTATGGTGGGTTTTTTCATGTGTGTAGTTTTGCTCTTATTCTTAATTTGATTGTCCAAGAAGGTTTAAAAGCAGCTACTGATGCCTTATTTAGAATCAGAGAAAGTGTGAAGTATGTAAAAAGATCTGATGGTAGAATGAAAAAATTTGAACAATGAACTAAGTAAGTGGGGATTAGTATAAATTTGAATTTACGTTTGAATGTGACAACTAGATGAAATTCAACGTACTTGATGCTTGAGAGTGCACAACCATATGAAAAAGCTTTTCCTAGTCTACATTTGATTGACAAATATTACTCTTTTTGTCCTACATTTGATCATTGGAGAGGGACAGAAAAATATTTGAATTCTTGAAATCTTTTTATGAAATAGCTAACTTGATTTCTTGTTCAAGTTTTCCAACTTTCAACTTGTACTTTATACAAATTTTAAAAATTGAGTGCTTTCTGAAGGAGAATTCCAGTAATTCTGATGAAGTTATTAAGAAAATGGCTTAAAGAATGTTCAAAAAATTTCGAAAATACTGGAATAGGTTTAGTTTAGTACTCTCATTTGAAGTTATTCTTGATCCTCACTTCAAGATGCAACTTTTAGAATTTTATTTTTCAAAGATGGATGCTTTTCGATAAAAAAAAAGTTGCAGCTATTGAGAAAAAATTTCGCACACTCTATGAACAATATGAAAATAATCAAATTGAAAAAACTGTTACTGTTTAATGTAATTCAATTGAAGAAGAAAGTCAATCCAAACAAAAAAAGTTCACTTTATTTGTGGTAAATATCAATTTTTTTTTTATCTATTCTTCTACTTTCCTTTCTTCAGATTTGTGGCACGTTGTGTTTGACATTATTGATGATAGTTAATTTATAATTAATGAAATTACAGTCATGGATTTGTGGTACATATCTTAACTCTTACATGACTTATATTACAGAATAATTAATTTTACTATTCTGTTTTTTGTATAGTCAATTTGTTTGTGGTTATTTTGATGCAAGATTCTTTGTTCAATAAAAATACTATTAAACAATAGCTAAGTTACTAAGTGGCAACTGACAACTTGCAAAGGGCACTTAACAGACTGTAACACTAACGCTAGTTCTGTTTTTCAGACTGTTACACCAACGCTAACTTATAGAGGACTACAATGATAGCACTAGAAAAAAGCACCGAGCTACTTAGTTTTGTTTATTATAGTTATTATGTTTACAGTTATATCATAGAATGGACTTATTACATTAATCTATTACAGTAAAAAGAAAGCTGACTTAGCTACTTAGCTAAGTGACAAACAAAATCGTAAAATTGCTTACATTTTTTTTACATCTTTACTAATCTTATTATAATTATATTTCATATTTCAAATTAATAGGAGTTTAAAATGTTTGAGTGTACATTTGTTTGCAATGTTGGAAAGTCATAATTGATCCTTTATTTGGGGAACAAAAACTTGATTATGAATCCTTTCATGAGATGGATGTTATTAAGTATTGGTAGGATAACAAAAAAAAATATTTTGATCTTTCAATGATGGCACGTGATGTACTAAGTATTTCAATTACTTCAGTAGCATCGGAATTGACATTTAGTATTGATGGTCATATTGTTATCAAGTATAAAAATTATATCCATCGTGAAAATATTCAAACTCTTGTAAGAAATTAATTGCGTGAATTTACTCAATGAATACAGGTAATATTTTTTATTTTTCTTAAAGTATTTATTAATAGTTATCTAACTAATATCTTGTTTGATGTGAATTGTATTTATTGGTAAAAATGAACTTCTTAAGAAAATTATGTCAAATGTGATTGATGGTTCCAAATACATTACAAGTGCAAGTGAAAGAGGAGTCGATAAGCTTTAATTGATTAATTTTGTAATATTTAAAATCCTAGATTTATTTTGTAACTAGGAAAGATTTTAGTCCAGTTAAAATTTGTAAGTTTTTCGATTTAATTTTTGTCCATTTTTTGGTGGTTTTTTTTTTTTTTTTTTTTTTGAAATGAGATGACTATAAATCTCTAATTCAGGTTTATATTGTCTGATTATACTTTAAATCTCATAATTTTTTTGATCCATTTACAGAATGTTTATATTATTGGCTTTGAATTGATCTTTTTAGTCATTGTATTCATTCACTTCTTGCATCTGTTAGAGAATTTATGACTACTAAAATATGCGATAAGCTCATATTGTTTATATATTTTCATTTATCGTGTTTCAATTTTTTTTTTTTTGAAAAGTCAACTCGTGGCCCTCCTAGGACGGGATTGAGCTGTTTTTTCAATGGCCCTTTAGTTAGGGTCAGCCCGTCCTAATCCATTTATCTTTCTAGCCCACTAGAATTGGGATAGGTTGGGATGGGTCAACTCATATTGACATCTCTATCGTGAACGCTATAAAAATAAGGAATTCTCTCAATCGACTAAAAATTAAATGTCTTACCACCCCTCTAATTCAGTACCTTCGAATTTGTCAATAATTATTTGTCACAATTGTGAAGGCCAAGGATACATTGCACGAGTCTGTCCCTCATCTAAAACACCTAACGAAACTAGAATATCAAGTCACCCTACCTCGAATATGGCCAGGCCATCTACGTAGAATTGATTGATTGAATAGTAGCGCCATACATCATTTTACCTCTGATTTTGTTAACGTTGCTGTTCACTCTGAATATCAAGGTCCCAAGAAAGTTATTCTAGATAATGGTTCTAAATTATCCATATCTCACCCTGGTAAAAATTTCATTACTGCTTCTGATAAAAAATCTACACTTGATAATATTCTACATGTTATTGCTGGTACGTAGAACTTGGTATCTATTAGTTCTTTTGCTAAGTCTAAGAATTTTTCTGTTGAATTTTTTTCTTACCATTTTTTGATCAAACACTTGATAACGAGAAAAATACTGCACAGGATTCAAGTAGTGATGAACTTTATTCACTTCCTGTGATGAAATTACGCTCACCATATTTCTTTGCAGCTTTTTTGGTGTTTGGCATGCTAGTCTGGTGCATCCATCCTACCCTACAGTTTGTCAAGCGTTATCAGCTGTTGTTATACACCGCGTGTACAATTGGCAAGAATTATAAAGTCCCTTTTAGTGAGTCTAGTTTTAAGGTCTCTGGCCCTCTTGATTTAATTTATTCTGATGTTTAGGGTTCTACTCCTATTGTTTCAAATGATGATTATTGTTATTGTGTCATATTTTATTTTTATCATTTTAGAAAATATACTTGGATCTACGTCATTCATTTTGAGTCTAAAGTTCTTTCGTATTTGTTCAAATTTGTGCTATTTTTGAAAAATATCTTGGGTGATCTATTAATTTTTTCAAGTTGGTTGGGGAGGTGAGTTTCAACCCTTAGGAAAATATGTGGTAATGGGATTACACAACGATTCTCCTGTTCATATACTTCGAAACAAAATAATTGTGTCAAACAAAAACATAATCATAGTGTTGAAACAGGGAGGGCATTCTTGCATCATTTTAATGTTCCTTCTCATTTTTGGATCAATCTTTTGAAACTGTCATTTATGCTATTAATAGACTACCTACTGTAACACCCCGTATTCAAGTACGTGTATTGGTGTATTCAAGTACGTATATTGGTCTTATTTATATGGAATTAATTTTTTTTATTTTATTTATACCGGAATTTGCCCTTCGATGGTTCCATGCGAAGGTTATTGAATAAGCTTTCCAACGATATAAAGATTTCCAAAAACGGATAGATTTCGGATATAATCGAGCACGTTTGAAACTATAAAACGGTGGCCGGGATATTTGGGAATAGTAAATGTGCAGGAAAATTTCCTGCACACAAACTACTGAGGCCAGCCGAATTTTTTGATCAACTTCGAATGATCATAACTCCCTTAATATAATGAACTGGGAGATCTGCGACCTATGAAAAAAAAGATATTTGAGTCTTCTTTCCAATGCAATTGGTTTCATCTAAATCCAACGTTTGAGTAAGGAGTTATACTCGTTTTACTTCAACCTATCAAAACAGATTTTAGGGTCAACTTCAAACGACCATAACACCTTGTACAGGACGAACTGAGTGGCCTACTTTATATGAAATGAAAGACCTTTGAATTATCCTTCCAACGATACCAATTTCACCCAAATCCGATATCGGAGAAAAGAGTTATGGTCGATCTACTTTAGCTTATCAAAACAGTCCACCAAAGGACAGATTTGACATTATTTAAATTTTAAAGGCATTTTGGTCATTTCCTATTATATTATGGACGGGAATATGTGTATATATACATGTATATGATTTCAAAACTCATTTTCATCATCAATCATTGAGAAAGAACAAGCCCTAGCAAAATTTGACCTTTAAATTACTTTTGATTCAACCGTAGAAATTCCAAAGTAATCCGATAAGTGCGTTTGTCATCTCGAGAGCTTCGAACGGCACCTATTATTTGTGCAAACAAGATTGCATAATCAAGAGGTGAATTCTAAGGTATGAATATTGTTTGCCTTTATTCTTTTCCATATGTATATGTGTGATAAAGGATTATATGTATTGGTTGTTATTGAAAGGTGATGAAAATAGTGTTATGGACTATTTTGCATGGTTTGGCTGTATTGAATTGTGGAAGGTGGATATGGTAATTGAGTTATGGAAGGTGGATATGGTGATATACTATTGAATTGATGATTATTTATGTCTATGGCTAAATTTGGTTTAATGGATTGGTTGGAAGGATAAATGAATCCAAACTTGATATTAGAGGATGTTGTATGAATATGCATGACATATGAATGTAATTGGAGTATAAGAGGGTTAAAGTGACACCCTTTATGGTGTAATTAAGGCTTACTACTTAACCACTAGTTTGGTGAATTCAAATAATTGTATCGTGACGTTTGGTCGCTAATACTAGATTGCTATATATGTTCATTGTAGATAAGTAATCCAAAAAGACGGGAAGTCCATTTGGGACTAGTATTGAAGGTTGACAGTCAGGTATGTAAAGCATACTCTATACCATATCTTTGGCATGAAAGTGAACAATTGTTCTATTTAGAAAGTTTCCAAAGTTATTCAGTAACATGTGATCCATAATGGTTTTGTATGATGTCCTACGTTACCAATGAACTTGTTTCCACCCTACAAGATGTCAAGACATTCCAATACTTACTTGTTTTCCAAATCTTACATGTTTATTGCACTAATAAATGTCAGAAGGT
Source organism: Capsicum annuum (assembly GCF_002878395.1). NCBI lineage: Eukaryota > Viridiplantae > Streptophyta > Magnoliopsida > Solanales > Solanaceae > Capsicum > Capsicum annuum. Next base: position 35,420,151 of record NC_061117.1, read on the forward strand.
ATCCGGTTACTCAAACAAGATCCATATACTATTAATGACTCCAAAACGTTTCATTGATATACCAATAAGTTCCTACTTTATTGTTATGGCATTGATGACTCCAAAACACTTCATTGATGTGCCAATGAGTTCTTACGTCATTGTTATTGCATTGATGGTCTATTTATATGTCTCTTATTGATGTATCATTGTTTCAAAGTATCAAAAATGTAGTGGCGACCGAAATAACAATCTCAAAGATTAATTGAACTAAGTGATGGAAGTTCTCTCTTATCGGGTGGTATCCCAGGGGCATAAACCTATCATGGATCGATCCCTATTTATGTGTTTATAGGTGGTATCCCAGGGGCATAAGCCTATCATGGGTCGATCCCAGTTGATATGTACTGGAGGCAGCCTAATGGTCACAGTACAGTACAGTAATGATTACAAAGATGATAATAACGAAGGTAAAGTGATTGAATAAATACAATGTACAAGTTGTCACAAGTTCTAGTAAGTGTGGTCCACTCCTATTACGATTTATTCACTTGTTTCTGATTTCTATTGAGCTCCTATATCATATGTGATTATCTACAGTTTTACATACTCAGTACATATTTCGTACTGACGTCCCCCACGGGGGACCTGTATTTCATGCTGCAGGCACAGGTACCTCAACTCATACACCGCACAAGTAGGAGCCAGGATATCCAGCTGTTTTTGGTGAACTCCAGTTTGCTTTGGGGCTTTCCGTGTCATATCCAGTCACTTTTGATATTGTATAGAAGTTAGTTATATGGCGGGGTGTGTCCCGAACTTAGTTAAACTCTGTGTATTGTCTAGAGGCTTTGTAGACCTAATGTACAGTCAAGGTGGTGTTTTGTTAATAGACGTGATGGCTCCAACGGTCAAGTATTGTATATACATATATACGTGTGCTCGAGATTATACAAATGATTATTTCTTTTTATATGCGACATGATGTTGTCCGAATTTTGAGTTGTCATAGAGGTATGCATGGGAAGTATAAGGTTATGAGCTGGTTCTCCTGGGCCTCCTCGGTTACGGGTGCCAATCCGCCCCAATAGGATTTGAGGCGTGCCACCTACACCATGGCTATAACATCAATCCCAATTTCACATACTTTCAAACAGATCCTAATTACTTTTTACTACGCGTCTTTGGTTGATTTTTCTTTGCTTTGTCCTTATGCAAAGGACAAGTTGTCACCTTGGTCTAAGCTTTATGTTTTTATAGGATATAGTAAAATTCATAAAGGATATAAATGTTTTGATCCTGCTTTGGATTTTTTTTTTATATCTCATCATTTCATTTTTGATTGAAATGTATTTTCATTTTCCTTACTAGAGCAAGGTGCATACATCATCGACCAATTCTGCTAATGACCCAATAACATTATAATAACCTCTGTTGCCTTAACAACCAATACCTTATGCTTCCTCTGAGATGGATGTTATCGATTTTCTGTTGTCTTTACCTAGTCCAGCCTTGCACCAGCCTTCACCAGAACAAATATACACTCACCACTGTCAGGTTTCATCCCACCATCTGTGTCAAAACCATCAGATTTTAGTGATGGCCTCTCATTGAGTGTTGACCTCTCTCAAACTACTTTACTTACTGCTCTACTGATACGAATTCATCTCTGACTCTACAACTTCCAATTTAGCGCATGGTCACTCGTTCTCAAGCAGGCTCGCTAAAGCCCAAGTTGCCCGTTTACTTGTCTGCTATTGCACATTATAGTGAGGTACCTACTTGTTACTCACAAGTTGTTAAAAATGATCATTGGATTCGTGCAATGGCTGAGGAGTATAAAGATTTGATATAGAATAGGACCTGGGAACTTATACCTCCACCACTTTCTTAGAATATTATTAGTTGTCGTTGGGTGTTCAAAATAAAATTGAAGTCTGATGGATTTTTAGATTGTCACAAGGCACGCTTAGTTGCCAAGGGTTATCATCAACGACCTGGGATTGACTTTGTGAACATATTTAGTCTGGTGGTGAAGCCGACAACAATCAAACTGTTGTTTTCCTTAGCTGTGACTAGTGGTTGGAATATCACACAACTGGGTATTTCTAATGTGTTCCTCTTTAGGCACTTGAATGAGGTCGTTTATATGTCACAACCTCTAGGTTTTGTTGATCCGTCTCATCTAGATCATGTTTGTATGCTGAAATGCTCTTTTTATGATTTGAAATAAACACCTCGTATGTGGAACGAAAAACTAATTGATGCATTTTTCTTTCTTGGATTCTTAGGTTTCAAGACCAATAGCTCTTTATTCTACATGTCTACTGTTACTGATATGTTGTCCTATTTTGGTATATGTCGATGAATATATTCTTAATAGGTAATAACCCTGCTCGACTCAAGTCACTTAGTTTTGGGCATTGTAGCAACCTAGATAAGTGAAGGATTATTTATGTCTCAATGAAAATATGTTGAGGACCTTATTAATCGAGTGTATATGGTTGATTATAGTCTTGTTTTGTCACTCATTTCGCCCGTGTCGAAGCTATCTTCTATTGTTAGAGTTCCTTTCAGTGATCCTACTTTATATCGCAACACTATTGGAGCACTTCAGTACCTCACCTTCACTCGACCGGATGTTGCTTATGCTGTGAACAAAGTATCTCAATTCATGAATTGTCCCATGGATGTTCACTGGACAGTTGTGAAATGTATCTTACATTATGTTAAAGCTACCGCTTCCCATGGCTTGATCTTTATGCCTGCTTCAAATAACTTGCTTAATGGATACTCTGATTCTGATTAGGGGGAGATGTGGATCATCGCAAATTCACCACTAATTTTGCTATATTTATCGATGATAACTTGTTCTCTTTGTCATAACAAAAATAAAAAGTTGTCTCTAGGTCCAGCACTAAGGCCAAGTATCGAGCATTAGCAACAGGTACATCTGAAATACTTGGATTGAATCCCTTCTTTGTGAAATAGGTTGCTTCACATCTATTGTTCCTATTCTTTGGTGTGATAACCTTAGTAGCTACCTACTTGACAACTAATTCCATTTTCCACTTTCGTACCAAATATATGAAAATCAATTTTCATTTTGTTTACGATAAAGTTTGTGCTAAGTCACTTTCGGTATGATATGTGAGTACTCATGATCAAGTTGTCGATTTGCTCACCAAGCCCTTGTTGAAGTCTCATTTTCTTGATTTAGAGACCAAGTTGACAGTGGTTCAACACCCTGCTTAACTTGAGGGGGAGTGTTGATAGATCACTGTAGTCCAACTAGAAATTGGTCTCTTATCTCGTAGTTTGTGTTGACTTTGTTATTGTAATTGTTTAATCATAGGACTCTAAGCTAGATGCTCTATATATTCACTTGTGTACATCACGTATCAACATATTTGAGAAAAGATTTTATAGAAAAATTAATTTTAAGATAGATAATCCTCAAATAATAAATAGCAGGATAATATGTTTCCAACCAAACGAACCCTAAGGAATAGACCGAAAATAAAAATCCTCATATTCATATAAAAAGCTTTTTTCATAGAAATATTTTCGAACGCACCTATTTTGTAATTTAATTTTCACTATTCTTTTGTAATTGTTTTGTTTGCTTATTTGTTAGATTTCTTTTTTTTTTAATTCTGGGGGAGGGGTGGGGTGGGGTGGGGTGGGGGGTGGGGGTCAAGCTAGGTCTCCCACTAAAGTCAACAAGGTGAGTGAGACTTATTACTGCCGTACCAAAAGCTTTATCCTTTTGACCTTTCTCCATCATTTTTTCCTCCAATAATATCGACAGTAGGACTGTTTCAAATCCTACTATCTCTAGGACGGAGCAAGCTAGCTAGGGAGACACAAGGCTGTTTTATATGTATTAAGTTAAAAGTATTTTCTTATATGTATTAGGGTCATGATATTATATTTGTAGTTTCTTGATCTTCAATTTTTATTGCTATATATCTATTATTTATATTTTGATTATCTTATAATTTTGTTGTTAGTTACTTTTTTTTTATTAAAATGTTTGTCATGCTTTCTTTAGTATTTTGCTACGAGTTCTTCACTTTTGTTATTTTCTTTTTCCAAATTAACGGCTTTGAAATGCTTTTCCTTAATACTCTGTTTGGATGATGGTTTACCATGGTTTCATTATGCATGGTACAGTATACTTAGGTATTGTACTGTATGGTATAGTACAATACAATATTTGGATGGACTGTAACGTTCACTACTGTTTAATAACAATTTTTTTGTTTGATTTGATGGTATGATATTGTATCGTAACAGGCAAGTTTACTAAATTGCTCCTAATTATTTTAAATTCATCAATAATTGTTAATAAAATAATTTTCTTTCTACAAATTCATCAAAAATCATGCCTTGTAAATATATTAAATTGTTAAATTCATGAAAATTCATCTTTTAATAATTATTTTTAATAAACTATTGTTGATCAGGACTAATTATTTGATATCTGCATAGCCTTGAAGGAAAAAAAATTTAGTTGAAAATGTTGCTTACCACTTCCATGGTAACGAAAAAAATCAGCACAAAAAGTGATGCAAGTTCCAAGCATTTCCTTGAGTATTTTTGGCAACAAAATAATAAGAGGCTTTCTAGTTGTGTCGATGCACCATCATTACAGTTCAACAACTCGTGTTAGAGCTGCTAACTATCGGGAATATTTGAACAAATATGTGCCATTACTTCCTCTTCGTTATCTCTCTTTTCCTTTGGTTTTCGTTCACTTGATTAGTTACCTGTGAGTGGTAATATTAATGCTTAACTAACATCACACCTTCTCTCTACATCCGCCACTGATCAGATCTATGTAATTTTAGGTTGATTTGATTACTACTACTACAAAATTAAGCAGTTTGAGACAACAGATAAACTATGAGGAAGTAATATAGGATAAAGGGTAAAATATGATTAAATAATATTATATAAGGGCATAATTGAAAAAAAAAAGGAAAAATCATGGAATACCACCGAATCAATGGCTGTGAATATTGAGGAATAATTCATGATTATCAAATCATGAAAAGATACCATACCATACCATGCCTTTCAGAAAATAATCAAAACAAACCCTTAGTAACCATACCATGAAAAACCACCATCCATATAGGGGGTAAATCAAGTAAGGTTAAGATATGCATACACACTATTCTTCTAGACTCAACTTGTGAGTTATACTAAACACACATATATATTGATATTGTTTTATATTTTATATATATTGAATGTCATTAACTTATTTATACTTTATTTCATTATATTTTAATGATTCTGCCGCCACATATATCACAATGATCCAAAAATGAAACCATGTGCTGTAAAATTTAAGAAACAGTATATGAAGAGAATCAAAATCATGCACAATTACTCATCTTTCTCTTTAATAATATTTATGTATGGATATAAAGTGCTATATACTTGCCTTGTGGGATGTGTGAATGAGCTAAAGGTGAAGTTAAAGTCCTCAAGAATCAATCGACAACCATTTTCTCAAATCCTATATATACACATAGAGAGACAAGGAATAAAAATACTATACAATAAGGTCAAGAATATATATAAAATCAAGAATCTTTAGACACATATCAAAGAATTTAAAGTTGAATGCGCGTAAAGTTAGAAATAAAAGTGGAGTAGATAGAGTATGCTTCAGTTGAAAATGATAATATCTTGTTATAAAGTTGAAAATAAGAACAAAAGATTTTAAGTTATATGCGTCAATGTCTCATGATATAAACAATATTTACATAATCAGATAACTTTAGAAAGATGCTGGAGGTCACTTTATTTGATACAAATAATAATTTATTGGTTAATCTTTTAATAAGTCAAAAATGTTTATTTATTCCAAAAAAAAAAAAAGTTTAGAAAATCAAAATGTTTGACCAACTTTTGAATGCTTTTGAGTAGTAATACTAGTTGTTTTCCCGAAACAAAATTAAAATAGCAGTTTTACTCGCAAAGTATTTTTGAAAATCTGATCAAACACAAATTATTGCTTTTATATTAGTAAAAACACTTTCTGAAATTGATTAGTCAAACGTAAATTATTACTCTCCGAAGTACTTTTTTTATTTTCCAAAATAAGTAAATTTTAGAAATTTAGACAAATAAATATAAATATTTCCAGATAACCTACAATAAATATTATATTATGTGGCATGTCATAACAAGTTAAATTATCCTAATAGAGTAAAAAATTAAGAAATAGTGTAACTTTAATTTAAAGTTGCTTACCACACGTATTTCTTTCCTTGGTTTTTTGATATGACCAAAAGGCATCACTAATTAAACTCATAGTGTTTTTGCTAATATGTACAGTTGATATAGAAAGTGGAGACAAGCAAAAATTTATATTTAAGATAACTAATCCTCTTCCCTTTTATGATTCTCTCAGGTTTAGTTGAGAAGTCTTGGTCATTCTTTTGCTTTAGGAAATTTCCAAGAAATTTCTGAGATGACCCCATCATGACTAAATTGAATGACATGCCAATTCATCTTTCTTTCCCCTTTTGCAGAAAAGGGTTAATGTTGTTTATGCAAATTAAACTTCAAGAGTTGATTTCTAATCTTAATTTATAAGATGTATTGGTCATGAATTGGGGGGGTTGTGCACTTTTCTGTCTTATGTTTGAGCTATATTCATTTTTATAATTAGTTAATTTTAGTCCTATTATGATTACATACACTCGAGAGTAATATTTTGATGTTAGAAACATGGGCTTTTATGGGTCAATTTTGTAGTCACATAAATTTGCTTTTAGAAATTTTCATCTTTAGACACAGGAGATTCCAAAAGGAACATTATATTCTCTTTTACTCACGAATGGAAGCCATTGAAGATCGTTTAGTTGGAACATTTTGATTAAAAGCCTCTTAAGTCTTCAATTAGGTAAATGGCCTCAAGTTATTTTTTATTGAGGGGGTGAACCTTTAATTAGATTGAAGAATTAATTATTAAAAAATAAAAATTATTGTTTTGTCCCCTATAGTCTATAATGATCAACCTTTTTCAAAGAAAAATTATTGTTTTGTCCCCTATAGTCTATAATGATCAACCTTTTTCTTTGTCAATGGAGGTCATTTCCCAGTATCTTATTGTTGTTTATTAACTCATTGTCGCTAGTCAACCTCCCGTTGGGTTCGAAATTGAGAGGGCGTCATGCGTAAGCTATTAGTTGTAATCTGCAAATCATAAAGACAATAACTCAGATGACAAAGAAAAACATACTAAAAAATATATTATTGATGTAATTTGGTCAAGTGACCTACATATTGAAAACTAATATAAAAAACATTAAAAATTATTGGGAGAAAATTTCCCCCTAAACGAGACTCTTTAAAGGATTACATTGTGGATGCTATTATGTCCAAAACCTTTCCTTCAAGAAAGAGGTTAGCCAAATGTGAAAAAATTTTATATTTTCCTTACAGGAAAAGTAAAAGTATTATATTTTCCTTAAAGGAAAAGTAAAAGTATTTATGGTTATTTTTATTTCCTTACAAGAAAAAGTAAAACTTAAAATTTGGTAAGAAAATTGGGACAAAAATCCTAACAAATCTCCCCTTTTTGGCTTGATTTTCTTCACTTAATCCGCCTTATTCAGATCTTTGGTCCTTGTGCTTCATATAGTCTTCATCACCATTGTTTGACATGTTTAAAAATGGAGTTTTTGGGTTAAAAGTATATGAGCCCTTTTCGGGTTAAAAATATTGGATCCCTTTGTAGGGTTAAAAGTGAGTTTTATTTTCAAATATGTAACACCAGAATTATTGAAAATATGTTTGACAATCGTCTCCGCATGTAGCTTTTGGACATATATCTTCATTATCATCAAATTTGTTGCAACTTTATTCAACAATTAGACCATCGAAATCATTGAACCGTGGGCTCTGATACTACTTGTTGGGTTCGAAATCGAGAGGGTGTCATGCGGAAGCTATTAGTTGCAAACCATAAAGATAATAACTCAGATGACAAAGAAAAACATATTAAAAAACATATTATTGATGTAATTTGATCAAGTGACCTACATATTGAAAACTAATATAAAAAACATTAAAAACTATTGGGAGAAAATCTCCCCCTAAACGAGACTTTTAAATGACTACATTGTGGATGCTATTATGTTATGGTATGAGAAAGGGATCTTCTATTTATAGATGTCCAAAACCTTTCCTCCAAGAAAGAGGTTAGCCAAATATGAAAAAGTTTTATATTTTCCTTTTAGGAAAAGTAAAAGTATTTATGGTTACTTTTATTTCCTTACAAGAAAAAGTAAAACTTAAAATTTGGTAAGAAAATCGGGGCAAAAATCCTAACAAATCTCCCCTCTTTGGCTTGATTTTCTTCACTTAATCCGCCTTCTTGAGATCTTTGGTCCTTGTGCTTCATATAGTCTTGACATGTTTAAAAATAAAGTTTTTGGGTTAAAAGTATATGAGCCCTTTTCGGGTTAAAAATATTGGATCCCTTTATAGGGTTAAAAGTGATCTTTATTGTTGCATGCAAATCAACCTCCTTCCTAGTCGATCGATGGAGGTCATTCTCTTAATTTCAAACGTACAAAAAAGGAGGGGGGAATGGAGATCATTACCTTAATTCAAGACTTGCGGTATAATTTCTTGGAAAAAGACAATTAATTCGGGAGTAAATCAAACGCAACAACAATATTAGATTAAGGTTGGGATTTCCCATCATTAATCTAGTCTTCCCTACGCATAATTAAACTTCAATTTTAATTCAACCAATATTATCCCATCATTATCAGTACTTTGTCCTGCAATTATATATGTTCCAACTAATTTTACTATATCTTGTTTTAGAGTAATTTGTGGTAATTAAGTTTCATGAATTGAGAAGGGGTACTTGAAACAAATTTTGGATTTCAGCAACAAAAAAAAGAAAAGATTTTGGAGCTATTATACTCTACACTAAATTATTTTATCTTGTTAGACAAAGGACTGATCATATTTAAAGTAGAGAGTTTTACATAATTTGCCATAAGAACAATAATTCATATATAAAATCATATAAACTTATGTTTGGAGGATCCTGTGGGAAATGAAATTTTATTAAATTTAAATCCGTACGAAATTCGAATTATGTTAAATTCAAAATAGATTAGTCCCAAATAAATATTGCGGATTAATATAATTGAATTAATTATTTAAATCCAAATATGTATGGATTTAAATAAAGTGCAATATTTATTGGGTTAGCCCATTGATTTGGGCTACAAATGATGAACACACTTTGCTAAGCCCAAAATATTCAAATCAAGTTCATCAAGATTCAAGATCAAGACCGCAATATTCAAGAACAAGCTCAAAAGCCCTTGAATTCAAGCATAAGTCAAGATCAAGTCCCTTAAATCAACAAATCAAGTTCAAATTCGAGATCAAGCTTTAAGAACTTGAATTGTATTTGAAAAGGCGAATCAGAGGATTCATAGAGATTGTAACACTCACATATTGAAATCAATAAATTGATTGTTGCGATATATTTTCTTGTCTCGGTTATTATTTTCGGTCTCGAAATTTTATTATCCAACAGATTCTGGTACGCCCAGTGGGACAATCTCTACCTCTCATCTTATCTTTTTCAATATCAATATTGAAGAACATCGAAATGACTTCCACGATGAAAGAACAACTAGCAAGCTTGGCTAAAGCAGTTGAATACTTAACAAATTGCGTGCAAGAATGAGATAATAAACTTGCAAGGTTAACAAATAATATGGAGAGCATGTATGAGAGAGAATCAAGTCAGACACCCATCAAGTTTCCTGAAATTCTAGAAAAAAGAGAGTCGTTCATAAGGCAAACAACAACGACCAAAGAGCTTCAAGTCTCTGCTGAAGGTTTGATTCCTATTGGTCAATTGAAAGACTTTATCATGGGAGCAATCAAAGACAAATTTGAGTTGTCATCCGTATTTTCGCTCATATATGCAAAGCCATATGCACAAAGGATTGATAACGTGAAGATGCCTGATGGATATTAACCTCCTAAGCTTCAACATTTTGATGGAAAAGGTGACCCTAAACAACATATAACAGACTTTATTGAGACTTGGAATGATGCTTGAACATATGGTGATCATCTTGTCAAGCAGTTCGTATGATCTCTCAAAGAAAATGCCTTTGATTGGTACACCAACCTCGAACCTAGTTCTAGAGATAGTTGGGAACAATTGGAGCAAGAATTTCTTAATCGTTTCTATAGCACAAGACGTATCGTTAGTATGACTGAACTTACAAAGGCTCACCAAGATTAAGATGAGCCAATTGTTGACTTTATCAATAGATGGAGAAGTTTAAGCCTCAACTGTAAAGATCGCCTCAGTGAAACTTCTAGCAATGAAATGTGCATTCAAGGCATGAATTGGGGTCTTTGTTATATCTTGCAAGGATTAAAATCCAATACATTTGAAAAGTTGGTAACTCATACGCATGATATGGAATTAAGCATGGCTATAAGAGGAGATCAATGGATGCTTGTCTGTGAGCCTTACAAAGTTGAAGATATAGAAGACCTTTATAGTGGGGGAAAATTTACACCCGAAGATGAATTTGAAGAGACTATTTTTGTCTTAAGGCTCCTCAACGCATGAGCTTAAACTGCAAGTTACAAAACTCCTCAATGCACGAGTCTAAACTGCAAGGTAAAGTGATCCTCAACGCATGAGATCAAATTGCAAGTTACAAAACTTCTCAATGCATGCGCCTAAACTGCAAGTTAAAACGCTCCTCAATACATGAGCTTAACCTGCAATTTATAAAACTCCTCAAAGCACGAGTCTAAACTGGAAGTTAAATTGCTTTGGGAAGTATGGGCTTAAATACATGTCATGAAGATCTACAAATTTGAGTCAAATCTGCAAGTTGTAAAGCTCTTCAAATTTGAGCTAAAACTTTAAATCACTATTCAAATTCAAGCTAAATCTTGAAATCACAGTGCTCTTCAAACTTGAGCGAAGTCTTTATGCCACAAAGCTCATCAAATAATGAGCTAAATTTTAATTGTGAAGCTCTTTAAATTTGGTCAAAATTTTTAAGTCAAAATGCTCCTCGAAATAAGAGCCTAAACTGTATATCACCAATCTCTTTAAATTTGAGCTAAATGTTACAAAGCTCACCAAATTGTGAGCTAAATTTTTAAATCATAAAGGTCTTCAAATTTGAGCTAAGTATTCAAGTCAAAATGCTCCTCGAAATATGAGCCTAAACTATATATCATCAAGCTCTTCAAATTTGAGCTAAATGTTATAAAACTCTCCAAATTGCAAGCTAAATTTTCAAATCACAAAGCTCTTCAAATTTGAGCTAAGTATTCAAGTCAAAATGCTCCTTGAAACATGAGCCTAAACTGTATATCACCAAGCTCTTCAAATTTGAGCTAAGTATTCAAGTCAAAATGCTCCTTGAAATTCTAGCTTAACCTGTATAAAGCTAAGCTCTATAAATTCAAGCTAATTCTTCAAGTCTAATCACTTCTGACCCACAAAAGTATAAACTGTGTGCGGCTAAATAAAAGGGAAAGTCCGTTAGGTTGAAAACCTCAAAGAGGCGGCCTAGGCAAAAGTTAGGATGAAAAAAATACTCACCCAGAACTACGTTATGACTTGATCCTCTTATTGAGGTGCGTAGGCGCTTGGAATTTCATTCTGAGTTCAGTTGCATGAGTGTCAAAAAAAACATGTTCCTGCAGTATCCGCCATATGGATACCAAATATGAAAATATTCTAATTAAATCTTAGACTCACTCCAAGAATTGGTGGCTCAATGGGGGAAAACTCCAATGAAATATGAGCTTCGTTCACATAAGATAAAGTCTCCAAACTTTCTAAATTTAGAAGTTGAACCACTCAAAACGCCAAATTTGGGAGTGAAAGTTGACAATCCAAGTCTTTAAATCAAGGTCTCCAAAATTTTTGTGTCTTAAGGTGGGAAAGATTTGTCCCTTTGTACCTTAAAATGGTCTCTCACGGGTTTAACCTTAAAAGGATATCGAAATTTCAATAGCTTAAGGTGAACAAGATTTGTCCCTTTGCACCTTAAGATGGCCTCTCACGAGTTTATCCGTAAAAGAATATCAAAATTTCCATGCTTAAGGTGGACAAGATTTGTCCCTTTGCACCTTAAGCTGGCCTCTAATGGGTTTTTTCTTAAAAGTATATCAAAATTTTCATGTCTTAAGGCGGACAAGATTTGTCCCTTTGCACCTTAAGCTGGCCTCTCACGGGTTTATCCGTAAAAGGATATCAAAATTTTGATGCCTTAAGGTGAACAAGATTTGTCCCTTTGCACCTTAAGTTGGCCTCTAACGGTTTTATCCTTAAAAGGATATCAATATTTCCATGCCTTAAGACGGACAAGATTTATCCCTTTGCACCTTAAGCTGGCCTCTCATGGGTTTATCCTTAAAAGGATATCAAAATTTCTATGTCTTAAGGTGGATAAGATTTGTCCCTTTGCATCTTAAGCTGGCCTCTCACGAGTTTATTCCTAAAGGATATCAAAATTTTCATATCTTAAGGTGGACAAGATTTGTCCATTTGCACCTTAAGCTGGCCTGTAACAGGTTTATCCTTAAAAGTATATCAGTATTTCCATGCCTTAAGGCGGACAAGATTTATCCCTTTGCACCTTAAGCTGGCCTCTCACGGGTTTTTCCGTTAAAGGATATCAAAATTTTCATGCCTCAAGGTAGACAAGATTTGTCCCTTTGCACCTTAAGATGGCCTCTAACGGGCTTATCCTTAAAAGGATATCAAAATTTTCATGCCTTAAGATGGAAAATATTTGTCCCTTTGTACCTTAAGCTGGCCTGTCACGGGTTTATCCTTAAAAGGATATCAAAATTTTCATGTCTTAAGGTGAACAAGATTTGTCCCTTTGCATTTTAAGCTGACCTCTCACGGGTTTATCCATAAAAGGATATCGAAATTTTCATACCTTAAGGTGGACAAGATTTGTCCTTTTGCACCTTAAGCTGGCCTCTAACGAGTTTATCCTTTAAGGGATATCAAAATTTTCATGTCTTAAAGCGGACAAGATTTGTCCTTTTGCACCTTAAGATGACCATTGAAATGAGCCCATGCATAAAGAATACCATTGCATAAGTTCATCTGTGAAAGGGCCCATAATTAAAGAATACTATTGCATAAGTGCATTGGTAAAAAGGTTCATACTTAGAGAAGACCATCGCATAAATACATCGATGAAAGGGCCCATACTTAAAGAAAACCATTCCGTCTTCAAGAAAAATCTTTCGGTCTTAAGGTGACGGAGGCAAAGTTAAACTCTCGCACCTTAAACCGGTGTCCACATCTTCAAGCAAAGTCTTTCGATCTTAAGGTGACGAAGGCGAAGTTAAACTCTCGCACCTTAAGCCGGTGTCCACCGTTTTCAAGCAAAGTCTTTCGATCTTAAGGTGACGGAGGCAAAGTTAAACTCTCGAACCTTAAGCCGGTGTCCACCATCTTCAAGCAAAATCTTTCGATCTTAAGGTGACGAAGTCGAAGTTAAACTCTCGCACCTTAAGCTGACCAATTGTTGCATGTTGCTATTTGTTTCAATTCTCCAAAAACAAAAACAAAAGAATAAAGAGAGAGAACAAAGAAAAGAAAAGAAAAGAAGTTGGTGAAGGTCAAGAAGAAAGAGAAAGAAAGTACCTCGTTACTAATACCAGCAAATTAACTTCAAAGCAATCCGTGAAAGAAGTTGCAAAACTAATGTTAAGAGAATGAGAGGCATCCTCCTATTTATAGGCAAAGAGGGGCGACACCCACATCCTAATTTGATAGGATTCAATGCAACAGTTCGAGTCCAAAAAGAACTGAATAATTGACCACTAATCTAATTAGTGTCAAAGACGGCTACGAGTGCACAATTTTCTACTTAAATATGATCAACTGGTGAAAGAAAAAGGAAAGGAGACTGCTAAGCAGTGATGTTTAAATCATGAAGATTGTATTTGCTAAAAATATAAAGGAGACATTAAAATGATAAATAATTATCATTGTTACTTGAAACCACAACTTGTACTGCATGCTATCCTAGACATGGCACGATTCACATGCATGCAGTAAAGGTCATTGATCCCAATTTAATTATAAATGAATACTTAAGTCTACTCTTCGAAAAAAAATAAAATGTCTCGACAAGTCTTGAAGTAAGGGCATTTATGGGCAATGAAATTTTATTAAATTTAAATTCATATGAAATTCGAATTATGTTAAATTCAAAATAGATTAGTCCCAAATAAATATTGCGGATTAATATAATTGAATCAATTATTTAAATCCAAATATGTATGGATTTAAATAAAGTGCAATATTTATTGGGCTAACCCATTGATTTGGGCTACAAATGATGAGCCCATTTTGCTAAGCTCAAAATATTGTCATATTCTAGAGGCCCAAAGGAGTGTCACTTGTCAAATGACGTGGAATGTCAAGTCAAGTGAAGGAGTCAATAGAACTATGCCACATGTCAAAATGATGCAGCAGACCTAGTGAAATAAAAAACCCATAAAAGATGCCACATCACGTGAATTTGACTGGTCAAAGAAAGTCCATCCTCATCATGACTCTTTCCTTTCTACAACTATAAATAGGGGTCTCATAATTCAGAAGAAAGACCCCAAAGCTCTAACAAGAAGTAAGAGAAAGCTCTTAGATAAAACGCCGCAATTTCTCTACAAAGCTCAAGTATTCAAATCAAGTTCATCAAGATTCAAGATCAAGACCGGAATATTCAAGAACAAGCTCAAAAGCCCTTGAATTCAAGCATAAGTCAAGACCAAGTCCCTCAAATCAACAAATCAAGTTCAAATTTGAGATCAAGCTTTAAGCCCTTGAATTTATATTTGAAAAGGCGAATCAGAGTATTCATAGAGATTGTACTACTAACATATTGAAATCAATAAATTAATTATTGCGATATATTTTCTTGTCTCGATTATTATTTTCGTTCTCGAAATTTTATTGTCCAACAGATCCAAAAGGTTATTAGACTTTGATCACCACCAAGGGATGTGGTTGTTAATACTAATGCCTCAAAAATTGGAGATCATTAGCTGTAGTTGCTACTGTGATTCAAAATACATATTTAAAGTTGGATAGCAAAATAAGGCTGGAATCTTGCAAAATTTAATTTATTACCGTAACTGATCTTTAGACTATAAATGTTAGAGATTATGATAGATTATTTTTCTCCTTTAATTAAGCATTTTCAGTTATGATATTATGTATAAATGTGGCAATGATCATTTCAATAAGCAATAAAAAATATAATCAAGCTTTCTGCTCCTTCTCTTATAAATTCAAGTTTTGTTTTTGTTTCTCTTTTACAGATTAAGTTTTATTTTTTCCCAAAAAATTGGTATCAGTGCATTGCCATCTTGAGGGACCTGTGAGAAGAGAGTAAGTCAAAAAATACAAGTTCTTTCTATATAACCATTCTTTAAACTGTTATCTTAAATAGTTTATAGAAAATGAATTCTGAAACAAGCTTTCTAACTCCACCTGTCTTCAATGTAAGAATTATCAAATTTGAGCAATTAGAATGACAGTTCATCTTGAGACACTGATCTATGGGAAGAAGTAGAAGAGGACTATGAAGTAACTCTTCTTGTAGATAATCTAATAGTGAATCAAATGAAACATCACAAAGAGAGAAAGACAAGGAAAGCCAAAGCCAAAGCATGCCTTTTCTCTGCGGTATCTTCTTCAATTCTTACTAGAATTATGCAAATGAAGTTCGTGCAGAAATTTGGGAGTATCTCAAAAAGTAATACCAAGGAAATGAAAGAATTCAGAATATGTAAGTGATGAATCTGATTCGAAAATTTAAAATGAAGAGAATGAAAGAACCAGAAACTATAAAAGATTATGCAGATCAACTACTCGACTTAGCCAACAAAGTGAGATTGTTTGGTAAGGATTTTATTTATGAAAGAATTATTCAAAAAATTCTTGTCACACTTCTTGAGAAATATGAAGCCACAATCTCTTCTTTAGAAAATTCTAAGGATATGTCAAGCATTACCTTGGCAAAACTTATTAAAGCTTTGCAGGAATTAGAGCAAAGGAGAATAATAAGGAAAGAAGGTTCTGTTGAAGGTGTTTCTCAAGATAAATCATAAAATGAGTCATACAAGGGAAAGAAAAAGAACCAAAAGCAAAGGCAAGACAATAATTACAATAATCAGGGGAAGTAATCCACCTTGCCCTCATTGCAAAAAGACAAATCACTCTCAACAGAAATGTTGGTGAAGACCAGATATCAAGTGTAACAAATATGGTCAACTGGGCCATGTGGAGAGAGTATGCAAGTCACAAACGCAACAAGAAGAAGCCAAGGTTGCTGTAAATCAATATGAAAAAGAGCAGTTGTTTGTAACAACTTCTTTTGCTAGCAAAAACACTTCTGAAAATTGGTTAATTGATAGCGGATGCACAAATCATATGACCAGTGATCAAGAGCTCTTTAAAGAACTAGATAAATTTGTTATTTCCAAAGTCAAAATTGGAAATGGAGAATATCTTGACGCAAAAGGCAAAGGAACAATTGCAATTCAAAGCCCTGTAGGTTTGAAACTTATAGCTGATGTTTTCTTTGTTCTCGACCTTGATCAAAACCTCTTAAGTATTGGGCAGCTACTTGAAAATGGTTTCAAAGTGTTGTTTGAAGAAAAAAACATGTGTCATGAAGGATCCCGATAATAAGGAGTTGTTCAAGGTCAAGATGAGAGGAATATTATTTTTCTTAAATCTATTGGATGAGGAGCAAGCAATAGTTGTGAGGTTGGAAAATGATTTCGAGTTATGGCATAAAAGACTCAAAAATTATCATCATGATGTCGTACTCTTCATGAAAGAAAATCAACTAGCAGAAGGTCTCCCGATCCTTGAGAAAAATTTGCTTGCTTGTGAAGCTTGTCGGTATGAGAAGCAAACAAGGCTTTCTTTTCAGAATTCATCATAGAGGCCAAAGAATAAGCTGCAACTTGTTCACACAGATGTAGGAGGACCTCAAAAAAGACCATCTTTAAAGGGTACTTTTGTAAAAAATCAGAGTGGTTGCAGAATTCAAGACATAAGAACAGATAATGGAATCGAGTATACTTCAGAAAAGTTCAATAACTTTTGTAATGAAGCAGGAATCGAGCATCAGCTAACGACACCTTATATTCCTCAATAAAAAAGAGTAGTGAAAAGAAAAAATAGGACGCTAATGGAGATGACAAGGTGTTTGCTTCATGAGAAAGAGCTGCCAAAGAAATTTTGGGTTGAAGCTACCAATACCGCAGAATTTCTGCTAAATAAATTGCCAACTAAGGCTCTGCAAAAGAAGACACCATTTAAGGCTTGGTTTGGTTACAAACCTTTGCTAACAAATCTGAAAATATTTAGTTGTCTTTATTTTTCTTATGCACCTCAAGGTACTCTTTTAGTTTTGGTTCTGGAATATTCTCTTGGTGTTAAAAAAAAAGCAAGATGTTGTGGCTCAATCTATAGTTAAAGCAGAATACATTGCAGCTACTTTAGCTGTGAATCATGCCTTTTGGATTCTGAAATTACTGGCAGATTTGTACATGGAACAAAAGAATAGTACCGAAATCCTTGTGGATAATGAAGCTGCAATTTTAATTGCACATAATCCTGTTTCTCGTGGAAAGACAAAACATTTCAAGATCAAGCTTTATTTCTTAAGGGAGGTGGAAAAGAATGGAGACATAAACATGGTGCACTGCAGAATTGATTTCCAGAATATTGATATTTTAACTAAGTCTTTACCTGGAGCAAGATTCGAGTTTCTCAGAGAAAGACTTGGTGTTACTGCTCTTGAGTCAAGGAGGAGTGTTAATAGTAATGTCTCAAAAGCTGGAGATTATTAGATGTAGTTGCCGCTGTGATTCAAAATACAGCTTTAAAGTAGGATAGCAAAATAAGATTGCAATCTTGTAGAATTTAATTTATTACCGTTACTGATCTTCAGGCTATAAATGTTAGAGATTATGATATCTTATTTTACTCCTTTAATTAAGCGTTTTCAGTTATAATATTATGTATAAATGTGAAAGTGATTATTTCAATAAGCAATAAAAAATATAACCAAGCTTTCTGCTCTTTCTCTTCTAAATTCAAGTTCTGTTTTTGTTTCTCTTTTACAGATTAAGTTCTGTTTTTTTCCAACAGTAGTGGAAATGGTAATCTAATTATCCATTCTTAATCACAGATTTTATGTCCACGTCTTAAAATGGAGAAACTATAATAAAGAGCATTTTTTATATTGTGATCTTACACGACATGAATATGAATCAATCGGATGATAATTTCATATACTAAATGGAAACACACATCCTAATTATTAGATAGTAACCCGATCTCTATTCACTATATGTTCAAAACGAATAGTTATATTTTTTTAATTCCTCTATATAACTTTTATTTTTGTATCGAACAGACTATAATTCAACACTATTATAAACTCTTGCTAAAATTTTGTATTTTTATTTTAAAAAATTAATTAATTTGTGTAAGCAAGCTATCTAAAACTCAATAAGAGAGGTTGCTCAGATGGTAAGTATCCTTCACCTCCATCCTAAATTATAAGTTTGAATTTTCAAAGGAACAAAAAGATAAGAACGCCTAGACCGAGCAAGAAAGATAAAACCTATCTAGAACTTAATTTACAAAAATAAAGTTTTCATTCAAACTTTATATTTGTCTTAAATATTTTTATATATATTTATACATATTTATAAATAATTGGAAGTGATAAAATTTTAAATTCTGATTCCATCTCTCGTAATCAAAATTCACTCAAATCAGTCCAAACACCACTATCCATCATTAAGCCAAAAAATAGTTTGGAAATTCTCTTGGTTAACATAAGTCTATGGCACACATGTTTAACAAAGAGGAAGTTCCGGTTTAGATTTGCATTGTGAAAAGATTGATTTGTTTCCAAGAAAAACATACGATGATGAGGATGCATATGAGTGGGGGTTTATTATAGTGACTTCCACCGTCCATTCCCATTTTATATCTTTCTTGTCTGCTAAACTTAGTCGTGTTTTGTGTGGAGGAAAATATTTTTAATTTTTTTTTTTTATATTTGGTTAATCAAAGTTTTTAGAATTTTCTTTTTAGAAAAATAAATTTATTAAAAATGAGAAAAATGATTTTTCTCGAAGAAATAGAAAAAATAAACTCCAAAAATAACATTTCACATTAGTTGTTATATCTCATCTTCCCCATATCTTCATGATTATATCTTCGCCTTCCATAATATTTATCTAATTTATATACCAACATTTTTAAGATAATACTTTTAAATTTACACATCAAATACTCTCTCTTATGTATATATATGTACACACTAGTTTAGGTGTACGCACCTTGCGCGTGTATCTCACTTTGATGAGTTCAAATATTAAACTGAGTAGCATATTTGTTTAAATAATAGAAATAAATATAATAATTAAATTTAATATCTTTTGAGTATATAAAGATGGAGAATTTATCTATTTAGTCTAACCTTTACCAAAAATATTTTTTGAAAGTCAATCGACATTCATCTACTATTTGTAAATTGCAATAAAACAATGCAATGATAGAGACATCAAAATAATACAATTAATCTAATCCTTACACACAAAATTTTTCTCAAAGTCATCCGACACTCATTTACCACCTGTAAATAATAACAAAATAATACGATAATAGAGATATCAAAATAATACAATTAAACCTAACCTTTACATAAAAAAATTTCTTCAAAGTCGACCAATATTTATCTATCACCTGTAAACTGCAACAAAATAATACGATAAAAGTGATATAAAAATAATACAATTAAACTTAAATTTTACACACAAAAAATTCTCAAAGCAGATCGAGATTCATCTACGAACCGTAAACTATCACAAAATAACAAACTAATAGAGATATTACGATAATACAATTAAAGCTAACATTTACCTAAAAAGAAAAAATTCAAAGTCGACCCACATTCATCTAGCATCTGTAAATTAAAATAAAACAATAAGATAATAAAGATATCAAAACAATACAATTAAATCTATTTTTAACAAGAAATTGTTCAAAGTCAACCGACATTCTTCTACGACCTGTAAACTATAAAAAATAACAATATAATAGTGATCACAAAGCTTTAATTTTGATCCAACTAATTTTTATCTGAGCGAAAATTTTGACCCTAAATAATGATATATATATATATATATATATATATATATATATATATATACACACACACACATGTTGAATTCTATTATGCTGACAAAAATAGTGAACAAATTAAGGGTTTGAAAATCATGCATCTATCAATCTAGACATGCAGTCGAATCAAGTTAGATTAACATCAATCATATTCTCCCAATAAATAAATCGATTTGTTCTCTAGTTTAACGTATATCTCAATATTTATAGAAGTATTTTCTTAATAGAAAGGAAAATATTAATTAATTCTTCTACCATATATTTTAGGAGTTCATATATTTTAGGAAGTCTAATAGAAAGGAAAATATTGATTAATTCTTCTACAATATATTTTAGGAAGTCTAGTTAATATAATAAAGAATAATAAATTAATAAAATAATAAAAAAATAGTTTTGTTTAAAGAAGAATCTTTTTCAAATCATTTTTCTAAGAATTTTTATACTTTTAATATATTATAGATATAGATATATCACTTAATTTTGTAGGAAACATTTTCCATTGTATCTAGCACACACTTGAGTCTCAACATATCCCAAACCTTAGGCAGCTTTTGTAAATTAGTACACACATATTGGTGAACTTCTCTTTGGTTGAGTGGAGATACGTCATCGTGATAGTGTGTCTCGAGGCTCGTTCATATTAAACATTTTCAATTTAATTTTTTTTAAAAAAAAAAATTTGCTCAGATTCTCAAACACTATAGAGGATATTGTTGGGTTCAAAATCGAGAGGGCGTCATGCAAAAGTTTTTAGTTTGTAAATCATAAGATGATAAATCAGACAACAAAAATTAAAAGACATATTATTGATATGATTTGGCCAAACGGCCTACATATTTAAAATAAAATGTAACGACCTAAAAATTTGATGAAATATGTGAAATGTGTGATTTTGTGTGATTTGACTATTTTACCCCTCTCAGTAGTTGTATTATGGTATTTCTGAGATGTGGGAGTGGTTGACATGATTTTTGATCCATTTTGGTATCATTTATGCAATATTGTGGGTTTTTATGGCTTCGAGAGCCTTATTTTGGACTTATGTGGTTATATTTTGATCCGTGCGACGGATGACCGAACCAAATGCGCCAGCAGCTCCGGAATATCGATTTTAGGCTAGGTAGACCTTTGGTCCGGGACCTGGTTCACCCGAGCTCATTTCGACCTATTGGTCGGAAAGTTAAAAAAATTGAAAAGTTGGGTGTGGGACCCACTTTTAGTTGAAACGACCTCGTATGAAAAATCCGACTTCGCCAACAGATCCGAAATGTCGATTTTAGTGTGTTAGCATGTTTGGTATGATTTTACGGCTTTTAAATCTCATTTCGACTCTTGATTTGAAAAATTGTGATTTCAGGTCTCGGGGGTCAATTTTGTGAAAAATGAATTTTTTTGGAAAATCTTGTATTGCCATCGCGTCCGGAACGTCGAATTTAGTGTGGTTGCATAGTTCGTTTGCATAAATCGAACTCCGAACGAATCCCGGGCACCCCGTTGAAGTCCGGATTGAGTTTAAAAAAAAATAACTTTTTCTTTTGACAGTAGTGCAGAAAAATCTGCACTGATAAATAACCTTTTTTGACCTATTTTGCTTATTTTTCATCTTGCCTCTTGGGAGTTAAACCCTAAATAGTTTGGAAGTTTAAAAGTGAAGTTTGTGAGGGCTTGGAAAGCTAGATTAACATCTTTTTCTTAGTTTTATTACGGATAAAGGTAAAAATTCATCCTTTTCTTAGAAATTTCTTGATAAATTTCTCAAAACTCCAAAAATCTTAGGGCATGATTTTAAACCAAAATTTCATCCCTTTTCACTTGAATAATATTTTTATCTTATAATTACTAGTTTTTCATCAATTTAACCTTCAAAACAACTTCGATTCTTGATTTTGACCCGGATTTCAAGGATTTTACCCGATAAAGCTCAAAAATGGGTTTTCTTCGATTTGAACCCCGTTTTTCACTCGATTTAACTTGGGTTTTTAGCTGTAGGTTCCTAAAAATATGAGGAACATATTTTTGAAGTAAAGTTCCAATTTTGCCCTTCTTTTTTGAAAACCTATTTTGGGGGTCCGTTTTGACACCGAACCAAACGTAGTCATTATGGGTGTCGTTGGTTTTGTTTTGACAGGTAGATTTCATATTTGATGTTTTTAGTAGAGTTTGGGATTATTCATGAAAAGTAAGGTCGCGGGTTCAAGTGTAGCGGACCTGTTTCGGCTTTTGAAGTAGGTTATGGCTTAACTCTTCAGACTGGGATGAGTAGTAAATGATGGTACAAAATGCATGTTAAGGGTGGGAACTAATCATGAAAAATGGCTATCTACGTGTTGTGCCTGTGTGGAGGCCTATATGTGATGTAATTGTCGAAATTAAAATATTATGTGATATGTTTGACCGTGTGGGGTCCTATGTGACACTGATAGCCTTGAATACATGTGAGTAATTGTATTGTATTGTTTAATGTGGTACCATGGGTGTATTGTGATTATATTCATACTTTACTGGCATATGAGATAGTGGAATTCATTGATGAAATGGAAATAACGAGTGAATATTGGCTCATGTGGTTGTGGAAATGTATCATTGTGGTTGGTTGTGGAAATATATCATGTGTTTGGTTGTGGAAATACTTATTGTGATTGGTTGTGAGCATTACATCTTCATATCATATTCATTCATGAAACATTGGTACCACCATGGCAACATCTGAGAAACACTGACAACACCTTTTTAAAAATATTGTAACACCTTATAAAATCCTTTCTGAGGGATGTGCTGGAAAGGAGATATGAGATATGTGGATTGTATATGGGTTGACGAACCCCCCATAGGTCCTACGTCGAAAAGCTTTGGCTCTGTAGGTGTATATGTGGATTGTGCAACGATTTCGGAGGTTATGCGACAATCTCGTGCATCATCATCATTATCATATACATTGCACTTACTTAATTGTGTTTATGTTGTGTTGTATTGCCTTATTGACTTGTCATCTATGTATTTGTCTTACCTTTCTTTACTTTATTTGAATATTTTGTATCTACATATTCTCTCTTGCTCTATTTTATATGTGACATAATCTATAATTGTGTTCTATATCTTGATGTGTTTTTGCAATATATGTGAGATATATTAGAATTGTTAGTGTAAGCGGTGTGGGCTACCGTTGTGGGACATTTTCTGATTGCAGGTGATGTGACCTTAGTGTATATTTTGTATGTCTTATTTACTACTTTGCTTAGTCGGCCTATGATACCTACTGAGTACAAGTGGATCGTACTCATGCCTGTTGCGCTCTTTCG
The DNA here is from genome assembly GCF_002878395.1 of Capsicum annuum. NCBI lineage: Eukaryota > Viridiplantae > Streptophyta > Magnoliopsida > Solanales > Solanaceae > Capsicum > Capsicum annuum. Next base: position 35,443,719 of record NC_061117.1, read on the forward strand.
GTGCAGGTCCTAGCTCGAATGTGCCTCAACTTACTTGATTCGGGCATTGTTGGAGCTTCCAAGGTAGCGGTTGGACATTCATGCATCCGAAGTTCACCTCTATCTTTCTATTCTAGTTATGTATTTATTAGTGTTCGGAGACAGTTATTATTACTTTATAGTTATTTTTTCGATGTATTTGACTCTTGAATTGTATTAGTAGTTCTTACACTATTGACACCTGATTTTGGGCATGATTGGTGTTTTGGATAAGTTCTTTCTTCATTGTTATGATTATTTATATGGTTCGGCTTCATTCTAGAAGACTTACCTTGGGTAAATCTGTCTTTTTCTCTATTTGTATCAGTTTGGGTGATAGGCTTACTTGTCAAGGTACGCCGCGACAAGTGCCATCATGACCCTCGTTTTTGGGTCGTGACAAATTGGTATCAGAGCAGCCAGGTTTCATTGGTCTCAACAGTGTAAGAACGGAATGTCTAATAGAGTCTCGCGAATCGGTACGTAGACGTCCGTATCTATCTTCGAGAGGCTATAGGATGTTTCTAGGAAAATTCCCTCATTTCATTCTTTATCATGCGAAATTCTTTCATACCCTATATTCTGAGTTGTGTCTCACTCTTTCTGCGCGAATGGAGTTACTTATACCTCTTATCAGTTGAGAGATGCAGCGAAAGATTATTGGATATCATTTGTTGGTTGTAGGCTTGTTAATGCTCCTGAGTTGTCATGGGATTAGTTTGTTGATGACTTTCTGGAGAGATTTGTGCCTTTTAGTTTGAGAGATCATATGTGGGACGATTTTGATAATTTGGAGCGGTGCTTCATGACAGTTTTTGAGTATAAGGCATGCTTCCATACCCTGTCTTGATATTTCTAAGATAGCATTTCCACCAAGTTTGAGAAGATTCAAAAGTGTGTGAAGGGTTGGATTGTCTTCCTTCTGTTGGCTACATTTCATATAGTTGTGTTTGGGGCTTCTTTTTAGAGTATTGTGGATCATGCTAAGATGACAGAGGATATTCTTAGTGCATCTCAGGGAGGCGCCAAGAAGGCGCGATATTTTGGTGAATTCAGGAGTCAGACCTCTCGAGGCAGAACTTTTAGAGGTTCTCGTGGATATTATGGTAGACCAGTACAGGCAACATTACAGAGTTCAGGTGGTGGACCTTCTAGTCCAGCAATTCAGGGTGGTTGTTCAGGCCCAGTTATACCTTCTCCTATTGAGACTAGTCGCAGAGGTTTTTATGTGTGTGATGAGATTGACCATGTGGCCAAGGACTGTTCTCGCTGCGTGTTTAGAGATAACCTTATTTCAGCTGTGAGAGGTAGGTGTTCTACCAAAGGTGCTAGAGGTAGAGATGGTAGAGCCCGTGTTGGTGGTTATGAGGCCACTCATCCAGATGGTAGTCATGGATAGTGCTACGCTATATCAGTCATATTTGAGGCGGACGCTTCAGATGTTGTGATCGCAAGTACCGTTTCGTTTGTTTTAGACCTACATGTTATTATTTGATCCTGGATTGACTTTCTTCTACGTGTCTGTATATTTTTTTTCGGGTTTTGATTATGTTAGGGAGACTCTTGCCATGCCTATTCGTGTATCTACCTCGGTAGGTGATTCTTTAGTGGTGGATCGGGTGTACCGATCTTGTGTTGTGATTTTTGTCGGACGTGAAACTTTGGTAGACTTGCTTATGTTAGATATGGTCAATTTTGATGTTATTTTGGATATGGATTGTTTGGCTCATTATCATGTTGTCTTAGATTGTTTTACTAGGACTGTGACTTTAGCTTTAGTTGGTGTGACAAGGATAGCTTGGAAAGGGTACACTTAATTCGGGTCCTAAAAGGGTTATATCTTATGTTCAGGTTCATAAATTGGTTGAGAAGGGATGTTTATCTTACTTGGCCCATATTCATGACACAAGTGTTGTTTCGCCTCCTTTCTTGGATTCTGTTCGTGTTGTCCGTGAGTTTATGGAGATGTTTCCTCAGACTTTCCTAGTATGCCTTCGAATTGAGATATTGATTTTATTATTGATGTTGAGTCGGGAATCGATCCCATTTCTATTCCTCCTTATAGGATGGCCCCAATAGAGTTGAAAGGAACTAAAGAATCAGTTATATGAGTTGTTGGATAAGGGATTTATTCGACCTAGTGTTTCACCTTGGGGTGCGTCTGTCTTGTATGTAAAGAGAAAGGATGGGTCTATACAGATATGTATTGATTATCGGCAGTTGAACAAGGTGATGGTCAAGAATAAGTATCCTCTTCATCGCATTGATGATTTGTTTGATCAGTTTCAGGGCATTGTAGTGTTTTTGAAGATTGAATTGTGGTTCGGTTATCATCCAGTTAAGGATTAGGGCTTTGGATATTTTGAAAATAGTTTTTAGGACTCGATATGGTCATTATAAGTTCTTGGTCATGTCTTTTGGGTTGACCAATTCCCCTGCTTCGTTCATGGAGTTGATGAATAAGTGTTTCGACCATATATTAGCTCCTTTATTATGGTATTTATAGATGATATCTTGGTTTATTCCAAAAGTGAGGTTGAGCAAGAAGAGCATTTGTGGATTGTGCTTTAGAGATTGAGGGATGAGAAGTATGCTATGTTCTCTAAGTGTAAGTTTTAGTTAGTGTCTATTTTCTTTCTTGGGTCATGTGGTGACTAAGGAAAGTATTATGGTTGATCCAGCTAAGGTTGCAGCGGTTCGTAATTTGGGCTAAACCTACTTCGCCCACTGAGATTCGAAGTTTTATTGGCTTGGATGAGTATTATCGACGTTTTGTTAAGGGTTTTTCATCCATTGCAGCTCCATTGACCAAGTTTACCCAGAAGAAGATTTATTTTCAGTGGTCCGAAGCTTGTGAGGTTCAAGGATTTGTTGACTTCAGCTCTTATATTAGCTTTGCCTAAGGAGGACGTGGGTTTTACTGTCTTTTGTGATGCTTTAGGTGTTGGGTTAGGTGTTGTGTTGATGCGGGAGGGCAAGGTAATTGCTTATGCATCTCGTCTATTGAATCCTCATAAGAGGAATTATCCTACCCATGATTTGGAGTTGTGCGCAGTTGTGTTTGCCTTGAAGTTTTGGAGGCACTACTTGTATGGATTCCATTGTGAGATCTTCTCAGATCATCGTAGCCTTTTGTACTTCTTTATCAATGAGATCTTTCTAGGAGGCAGCGTTGTTGGCTTGAGTTGCTTAAGGATTATGACTTGACTATTCTCTACCATCAGGGAAAGGCTAATGTGGTTGTGGATACCATGAGCTAGAATTTGGCTAGCATAGGTAGCTTGGTGCATCTTTTGACTCAGGAGAGGTCGTTAGCCTCGGAGGTTCAGTCTTTAGCTAATCTGATGGTCAGGTTTGATATTTCAACACCAGGGCGTGTTTAGGCACTTATGGATGGTAGACCCTTTTTGATGGAGCAGATTCGAGCTCATTAGTTTGACGATGTTGGTTTGAGGTTGATTCGAGATAAGATGTTGAGTAGAGAGTCTAAGGAAGCCTCACCTAATTCAGATGAAGTTTTGAGGATTGAGGGCTGAGTTTGTATGCCGAGAGTGGTGATTGAATTAGGTTGATCTTGGAGCAGGCCCATTGTTCCAGATATTCCATCCAACCAGGTGTGACTAAGATGTATCGTGATTTGAGATAGCACTACTGGTGGGGTGGTATGAGGATAGATATAGCAGAATTTGTGTCTCGTTGTCTATGTTGTCAGCAGGTGAAGGCCGACCATATGAGATTTGGTGGTTTACTTCAGAGGTTACCCATTCCTGAGTGGAAGTGGGAATGCATCACTATGGACTTTGTGACTGGTTTACCGCGTACATCTCATGGTTCCGACAGTGTTTGGATCATCGTGGATCGATCGACCAAATTAGCTCATTTTATTCCGGTTCAGGTCTCATTTAGTGCTGAGAGGTTGGCCCGTATCCACATTCGTGAGATTATGCGTCTGCATGGTGTGCCGGTGTCCATTATTTCAGATCGAGGTCCAGTGTTCACATCTCACTTTTGGAAAACTTTTCAGGATGAGTTAGGTACTCGAGTGGATCTTAGTTCAGGGTTTCACCCCAGACTGATGGCCAGTCAGAATAGACTATCCAGGTTTTGGAGTATACTCCGCGAGTGCGTAATGGATTTTGGTGGCCAGTGGGAGCAGTATTTGGCTTTAGCATAGTTTGGACATAGTAATAGCTACCATTCCAGTATTGATATGGCTCCTTTTGAGGCGTTGCATGGTAGGCGTTTCCGCTCTCCAGTAGGTTGGTTCGATGTTTCAGAGGTGAGACCTTGAGGTACGGACTTGCTTTGTGAGTTTTTGGATAGGGTCCGGGTCATTCAGGATAGACTTAGAGCAGCCCAAAGTAGGCAAAAGTGTTATGTTGTTCGTAGACTTCATGTTTTGAGTTTTGGTGTTGGTGATCATGTTTTCATTCGAGTTTTACCCATGAAGGGTGTGATGAGGTTTGGTAAGAGGGGCAAACTTAGCCCCAGGTATATTGATCTATTTGAGATTTTTTGGACTGTTAGTGATGTGGCTTATGAGTTGGCTTTGCCCCTTGATCTATCAGTTGTTCATGTTTTTATGCTTTGTTGCTATATTCTTGATGAGTCTCATGTCATTCGTTGGGAGTCAGTTTAGTTAGATGAGCGGTTGTCCTTTGTTGAGGAACCAATTTCTATTTTGGCTAGGGATGTTAGGCAGTTGTGCTCTAAAGTGATCCTTGTGATTCAGGTCCAGTGGCAACTTTGACTTGTAGATGTGGCTACTTGGGAGATTGAGTCTGATATGTACAGTTCCTATCCTCAGTTTTTCATTGATTCAGGTATTTCCTTGCCTTAGTTCGAGGACGAACTAGATTTTTAGTGGTGGATGATGTAACGACCTAAAAATTTGATGAAATATGTGAAATTTGTGATTTTATGTGATTTGACTATTTTACCCCTCCTCGTAGTTGCATTATGGTATTTCTGGGGCGTGGGAGTGGTTGACATGATTTTTGATACATTTTGGTATCATTTATGCAATATTGTGATTTTTGATGGTTTCGAGAGCCTTATTTTGGACTTATGTGGTTATATTTTGATTCGTGCAACGGATGACCGAACGGAATGCATCAGCAGCTCCGAAATATTGATTTCAGGCTAGGTAGACCTTTGGTTCGGGTCCTGGTTCACCTGAGCTCATTTCGACCTATTGGTCGAAAAGTTGAAAAAATTGAAAAGTTGGGTGTGGGACCCACTTTTAGTTGAAACAACCTCGTATGGAAAATCCGACTTCGCCAACAGATCCGGATTGTCGATTTTAGTGTGTTAGCATGTTTGGTATGATTTTACGGCTTTTAAATCTCATTTCGACCCTCGATTTGAAAAATTATGATTTCAGGTATCGGGGGTCAATTTTGTGAAAAATGATTTTTCTGGAAAATCTTGTATCGCCATCGCGTCCGGAACGTCGAATTTAGTGTGGTTGCATAGTTCGTTTGCATAAATCGAACTTCGAACGAATCCCGGGCACCCCGTTGAAGTTCGGATTGAGTTTTAAAAAAATAACTTTTTCTTTTGACAGTAGTGCAGAAAAATCTGCACTGATAAATAACCTTTTTTGACCTATTTTGCTTATTTTTCATCTTGCTTCTTGGGAGTTAAACCCTAAATAGTTTGGGAGTTTAAAAGTGAAGTTTGTGAGGGCTTGGAAAGCTAGATTAACATCTTTTTCTTAGTTTTATTACGGACAAAGGTAAAAATTCACCCTTTTCTTAGAAATTTCTTGATAAATTTCTCAAAACTCCAAAAATCTTAGGGCATGATTTTAAATCAAAATTTCATCCCTTTTCACTTGAATAATATTTTTATCTTATAATTACTAGTTTTTCATCAATTTAACCTTCAAAACAACTTCGATTCTTGATTTTAACCCAGATTTCAAGGATTTTACCCGATAAAGCTCAAAAATGGTTTTTGTTCGATTTGAACCCCGTTTTTCACTTGATTTAACTTGAATTTTTAGCTATAGGTTCCTAAAAATATGAGGAACATATTTTTGAAGTAAAGTTCCAATTTTGCCCTTCTTTTTTGAAAACCTATTTTGAGGGTCCGTTTTGACACCGAACCAAAAGTAGTCAATATGGGTGTCGTTGGTTTTGTTTTGATGGGTAGATTTCATATTTGATGTTTTTAGTAGAGTTTGGGATTATTCATGAAAAGTAAGGTCGCGGGTTCAAGTGTAGCGAACCAGTTTTGGCTTTCGAAGTAGGTTATGGCTTAACTCTTCAGACAGGGATGAGTAGTAAATGATGGTACAAAATGCATGTTAAGGGTGGGAACTAATCATGAAAAATGGCTATCTACGTGTTGTGCTTGTGTGGAGGCCTATATGTGATGTAATTGTCGAAATTAAAATATTATGTGATATGTTTGACCGTGTGGGGTCCTATGTGACATTGATAGCCTTGAATACATGTGAGTAATTGTATTGTATTGTTTAATGTGGTACCATGGGTGTATTGTGATTATATTCATACTTTACTGGCATATGAAACAGTGGAAATTCATGGATGAAATGAAAATAACGAGTGAATATTGGCTCATGTGGTTATGGAAATGTATCATTATGGTTGGTTTTGGAAATATATCATGTGTTTGGTTGTGGAAATACTTATTGTGATTGGTTGTGAGCATTACATCTTTATATCATATTCATTCATGAAACATTGGTACCACTGTGGCAACATCTGAGAAACACTGACAACATCTTTTTAAAAATATTGTAACACCTTACAAAATCCTTTCTGAGGGATGTGCCGGAAAGGAGATACGAGATATGTGGATTGTACATGGGTTGAAGAACCCCCCATGGGTCTTACGTCGAAAAGCTTTGGCTCTGTAGGTGTATACGGGGATTGTGCGATGATCCCGGAGGTTGTGCGACAACCTCGTGCATCATAATCATCATTATCATTATCATATACATTGCACTTACTTTATTGTGTTCATGTTATGTTGTATTGCCTTATTGACTTGTCATCTATGTATTTGCCTTACCTTTCTTTACTTATATTTGATGATCTTGTATCTACATGTTCTCTCTTTCTCAATTTTATATGTGACATAATCTATACTTATGTTCTATATCTTGATGTGTTTTTGCAATATATGTGAGATATATTAGAACTGTTAGTGTAAGCGGTGTGGGCTACCGTTGTGGGACATTTTCTGATTGCAGGTGACATACCCTTAGTGTATATTTTGTATGCCTTATTTACTACTTTGCTTAGTCGGCCTATGATACCTACTGAGTACAAATGGACCGTACTCATGCCTACTGCGTCCTTTCGGTGCAGGTCCTAGCTCGAGTGCTCCTCGGCTTACTTAATTCGGGCGATTGTTGGAGCTTCCAAGGTAGCGGTTGGACATTTATGCGTCCGAAGTTCACCTTTAGCTTTCTATACTAGTTATGTCCTTATTAGTGTTCAGAGACAGTTATTATTCCTTTGTGGTTATTTTTCCAATGTATTTGACTCTTGGATTGTATTAGTAGTTCTTACACTATTGACACCTAGTTTTGGGCATGATTGGTGTTTTGGATAAGTTCTTTCCGCATTCTTATGATTATTTATATGGTTCGGCTTCATTCTAGAAGCCTTACCTTGGGTATTTCTATATTTTTCTCTATTCGTATCAGTTTGGGTGATAAGCTTACTTGTCAAGGTACGCCGCGACAAGTGCCATCATGATCCTCGTTTTTGGATTATGATATAAAATTAAAAAAAACATAAAACCTATTGGGAGAAATCTCCCCCTAAACAAAAATTCTTTAAAGACTATATTGTGGATGATATTGTGTTAAGGTATGAGAAGAGGGTCTTCTATTTATAGAGTTTCAAAACCTTTCTTCCAAGAAAGAGGTTAGCCAAATAAGGAAAAATTTTATATTTTCCTTTTAGGAAAAGTAAAAGTATTTATGGTTACTTTTATTTTCCTTACAAGAAAAAACAAAACTTAATTTTGGTAAGAAAATCAGGGCAAAAAGCCTAATAAATCTTTCCTTCACGTGATTCGTCTTTTTAACATCTTTGATCTTTGTTCTTCATATAGTCTTCATCACTGTTGCTTGGCATGATTAAAAATGGAGCTTTTGGATTAAAAATATATGAGCCTTTTCGGGTTAAAAATATATGAGCCCTTTGTAGGGATTAAAAGTGAGCTTTATTTTTAAATATATGACAGCAAGATTGTTGACTGAAATATCATCTCCACATGTAGTTGGACAAAAACATCATTATCGCCAAATTGATTGCAACTTGATTTGAAACCGATTTGAACCTGTTTAATCTCGTTTCACCAAATTATTGGAGCTTTGAACTGTAGGCTTTGATACCACTCGTTGGGTTTGAAATTGAGAGGGCGTCATGTGGAAGCTTTTAGTTGCCAAATCATAAAACGATAAATCAGACGACAAAAAACATAATACTAAAAGGCATATTATTAATATGGTTTGACCAAACGGCCTACATATTAAAAATAAAATTGAAAAAATTTAAAATCTATTAGGAGAAATCTCCCCCTAAAAAAAATTCTTTAAAGACTACATTGTGGATGTTATTGTGTTAAGGTATGAGAAGAGGAGTATGAGAAGAGGAGTCTTTTATTTATAGAGTTTCAAAACTTTTCCTTCAAGAAAGAGGTTAGCCAAATATGGAAAAGTTTTATATTTAAAAGTAAAAGTATTTATGATTACTTTTATTTTCTTTATAAGAAAAAATAAAACTTAATTTTAGTAAGAAAATCAGGGTAAAAACCTAACAGATATGTCACCTCCTTTAATTCTATAAAAATTGCATGATGTAAAACGAAAACGCACCAATAATGCACCAAACTTAAACTCTTGTCTCAATGAGCCAATAAAACTTGAGGTCTATTCCAATTAAAGTTCACTTACATACTTAAAAACTTTGACATGCTTTTCCTGAATAGCTTAACTACCCATTATACACTTGAGTATAAGTTGAGACATAACATACGAGTGTAGTACATTTTCCAAAGTTATTTTTCAAAAAAATTTCAAGAAATCTAAGAGATAATAGTAAAAGGAAAAGGCTAAGAAATTTCTAAAGGCCTGATTCTTGCATATTTTTAGAAGTATTTCAAATACCTACCTTAAAAACAATGATAAACTGATGACTTACAAAATGGATACTGATGCCATTCACATTCAGAAGGATAAAGTAACTATTAAATTGTTGCATCCAGCCAATGAATTTTATAATTCTACCAGTCTTGAGGAAGAAGGGTCATTTTGTATTAATTGAAGGTCAACTAAATAATTAAAATAACACTACTGTATGACATTTTAAAAAAAAATTAAGACTTTCCTAGGAAACTACTTTGGAAATATTTACACTTGTCTAGCAACTTTCAACATGTTCTTCTAACAAATATATTCAATAATTTCATACTCCCAAGTTAGTTAGCCTAGATCAGCATGTTAAAATCCAAAATGGTCAAAAATCTTGGACATCATTTGTTACAGAAAGGGATCTATATGATATGATATGGTTACTAAGTGTCTGTTTGAGATTATTTATTTTTCAAAATAAATATTTATTTTGAGAAAAAAATATTTTTTTTTAAAAAAAGATGTTTGATAAATTTGTAAAAATGTTCTTAAAAATAAGCAGAAGCAGTTTTTCTGCTTTTGGGAAGAAGCAGAAAATTATTTTTTTATAACAAAAATATCTCTATTACACACACACATATATATATATATTAACATACCTCACAAGTTTGACCTCCGCCCCACCAAAACTCCCCCTCCCCCCACACACACACAAAAAAAAATTAAATTTCTATTTAAAAAATTTTAAACTTTTTTCTTATCTCACTTCCCTGTCCCAACCCCTAACCAAACCCCACCTCAATCTTTTTTAGAATTTATTTTTTTAAAATATTTTAAATTTTTTTCTTACCCCACCTTCACCCACTTCCTACCCCTTCCCCCACAAGCTACCCTCATCCCATCCACCTGTCAATTTTCTTTTTATTTTTTAAAAAGTTTAAGAAATTTATTCATACCTCACCACCACCTCCAACTCCTACCAACAACCCCTCCCCACTTATCTTATTCGTTCTCATTATTTTGTGTTAAATATATACAAATTTTTTTAGAGAAAAAGATTCTATTTGTGTGATAAATACAAGAAAATAAATAAGAAACAATTTATTTTCCTAATTTTTTTTTTTTTTGAATTCCATAGTGAACACACTCGTAGAATACACAAAAGATGCATTCAAACTTTGTATTTATCATTGGTGTTAGGTTTCAAAACACCAAAAAGAAATAAAATTTGTTACAATAAAAAATAATCTAATTACACTTATTTTGATCTACTCTTATATTGATTTTGTTAGAATTTATATGAATTTAACGACTTAATATATTTACATGGCATAATTTGTGACAAATTAATAGGAAGAAACTATTTTATTAACAATTATTGATAAATTTAATATTTCTTACAATGAAGGATATTTTAGTAAACTTACAGGTTACGATACAGTACCATACCATCAAACCAAATAATAAAATTGCTATTAAACAACAATGAACAATACAGTTCATTCAGACATTGTATTGTGTTATACTGCACAATACAATATCATATCATACTATACCATACATTATGAAATCATGACAAACCACCATCCAAAGTGTAAGGAGTAAGAACTGGGGGTGTTGGATGGGTGGAGAGAAAAACAACTGATATGTTAATCGTTTGGTAGAGTGTATTGAAAAAAATAGTGCATGTATTAGTTAATGTGTATTATAAGTGCCTTGTTTGATACAATTTTTAGTCTATGTATAACTAATACAAGCATTAGTTATACACACTATTGTATATTGAAGGGTGTATTAATAATACACACCAGTTCCCATGTATTAGTAATACGAAATCTCTAACACATGCATTAATTTGTTAAATGATAAATTTACCCCTCTTTTCAGTTTTTTTTTTCTCTGAGTAGTTGCTACCTCCACTTTTTTGCTCCGTCTTGTAGCTGCTGCTGATTTATAGCTGTATTGCTGCTGCCTCCATGAAGATATTTGGCTTCCTGCGTGTTGCTGTTGCTGCTACTAGCTGATTTGTAGTTGTATTGCTGGTGCGTCCTTGGATTGTAGCTGATTTGTAGCTGTATTGCTAGTGCGTCCTCGGATTGTAGCTGATTTGTAGGTGTATTTAGGGCAGGGTATAAAATATCAAAAATCGAATTACTGAAAAATCGAAGAATTTGGTATTCGGTATTTGATATGGTAATTAGGAGTAAAATTTTAAAATTACGGTATTTGGGTTTGGAATTGGTAAAAGATATTACTACCATTTGGTATTTGGTATTTACCGAATATCAAATTATTGTTAACTGACTATAGTCTATACTCCATAGGCCACGAGTCCAAATTAATATTCTACAAAAAATCAAAAAAAGTCCACAACCTAAAAGTCTATAATACTATATTCATTTTAAAATTTTAAAATGAAAATCTCTTTTAAAATTTTTATTGTTAGCAGCAGTGGACAACATGTTCAAATATGAAGTTATTGTTTCATATTACTTGTGTTTTCTTCATTCTGGTTCTATCTATCAAGACAACCTGAACTTATCTAGTCTTGTTGCAACTTGTAGGTATATCTAAGTTATGTCCAGTGAGAGAGTTGATGCAGAGTTACTCATTTCCTGCTTTATCTAAGTAACTAAGTTATCAAAAAGGTTTGACGCTATGTTTTGTGATTTTAAATATCTCCTAAGTTATTTTTTATGAAAGGGTTGGTGAATTCTTTTATTTAAACTCACTCACTAGTCACTACGAGGCAAATATTTGAGGAACAAATGTGGCTATTATCTTCCGGAGCAATTGCTGCATTAAATAGTTATTATGTTAAATTATGATGAATGAGCTATGAAACATTACTGATGAAGTGTTAAAAAGTGTTATTTCTGTAAGGCATAGGGCTGAAACTTTATCTTGTGTTTTGATTTAAGTTCTAAAGAAAACTGTTACCGTTGGCCTAGAGTAGAGTCTACCAAATTTAAATTTAATATGGTCTTATCAAACACCGTACCGAATCAAAGTTTAATTTATCGATTACCGAATTACCAAATCGAAATTTAATGGTATGGTATTTGGTATGTACTTTCATTTACTGATTATTGAATTACCAAATTCGAATTATAATAATAGCGAATCGAATACCGAACGCCCACCCCTAACTGTATTGTTGGTGCGTCATCGGATTTTCCAGCAGTAGCTACTGCTACTGCTGTTCTTCAAAGAGAAGTAAAAAAGAAGGGTATTTTGGTAAATAAATATCTTTTTATAATAAAATATAAATATATATTATTTTTAATACATTGAACCAAACACTCTGTAAAAAATGATATTTGTATAACTAATACCAACATTACTAATACTTGCATTAATAATACAGTCATTATTAATACATTTTATTCAGAGTTATTTTTATGTACCCTACCAAACAACCCCTTATTGAACTCAATTTTCCCTACCTTCTTTTTAATGACACACCCTTATCTTTTTGGGCTTTGCCACACACTACCCATGTCATGTCACCTTTGGGCTTTGCCACAACATCATGGCCCATGGGGTTCAATTGTTCACAACAAACTATTTGGACTTAGAAAGGACACAATACTCTTTGGGCCTTTCAGCTTTATTCAAGTAAGATTATATTAGGAAAAATTACCTAAAAGAACAATTTAAGTTTTTAAATTATTAAAAAATTTGATACTTTAAAAATATTACATATATTTCAACATTTACTACTTTACTAAAAGTTGAGATACATGTTAAAAGCCCCTCATCCTACGCCTTTACTTTATCAAATTAAGAACGATTTCTCTTCATTCTATGCCATTATTTTAGGGGCCGGTTTCAATCTCATTTTTTCCTCTAATTCAAAATTTTGAAGTAAGGTAAAATTTTCCCCTAAAATCTTTTTCAATTTCTTCTAATCTTGGCTGACGATTTTATTTCAAAAAAAATAATAATTTGGGACTTTTTTTACAAAGTAATTTTTGGTGTTATGGACCAGTCGCCGGCGAATCTGGCGGAGCAGCCGGAAACTCCACTACAACCTCCGTCATCAACCAACGACGATAATGAAGTAACTCAAAAATTTAGAACGGCGGAAGAGTTAGTAGCTAAAGCTATAGCTCCTTTAAAGAGAGAGTATCTTCCCCCTCCACCTTCTAGACCTTCTACCAAGAACAAGGAGGACGTTGTTTGAATCCAAAATGATGATGTATCTGAGACTAAAAGTGCTCCCATTATTAAGGATAAGAAATCTAAACGACAAATGAAGCGTGAATGCCGCCAGGTTATTTTCATTATATATATATATATATATATATTTTTGAAAAAGGATTGATTTTGTTAGGCGAATTTGAATCAGAAGGTAAATAATTGAAGCTTGAAGAGAAGAGTTATTGAAGTTATTTCAAGAGATGTGCTTTCAGAGGTATTTGCATCTTCAGACATGACAATTTTAGGCCGAGATACATATTAAGACACTAAAGATACTTTTTTTAATTTCTTGTATCTTTTGTTCTCCGTTTATGTTTTTATATGTATCTCTTGTTTTTAAAATTTTAGTGGAATAAGCATATCAAAGATACATGTTAGTAAGTTTAAAGAAACATATTGTGTACGAGGATGTTTTGTATGTATCTCACATTATTTTTTTATTTTGATTCAATTATTTATACCAAAGATACATATTCTGTAAAACAACAAATACATTTTAAGTTTTTTGTATATCTGATTTTGTGTTATTGTGGATTTATGTATCTCTTGTTATTTCAGATCTGGATAACTTTAGGCTTAGATACATATTTAGATATACATGATACTTTTTTCAATATCTTGTATCTCTTGTTATCTCTTTAAGTTTTATATGTAACTTTTGTTTTAAAGTTTTAGTGAAATTATCATATTAAAGATGCATGTAGTAAGCTTAAAGATACATATTGTGTATGAGAGGTATATTATATGTATCTCGCATTATTTTATTTTTTTCGAATTCAAATATTTATATCAAAAATACATATTTTGTAAAACAATAGATACAATTTAAGCATTTTGTATCTCTAATATTGTGTTATTGTAGATGTATGTATCTTTTGTTATTGTATATATATAATTTCTTAATGTTCATACTTCTCTATATTTTTCTTTGCAGATTTGCCCTATATGTAATGATGATATATCATTCGCTAATGTCACCAAGGATCTATAGCTCTATGACACTTTGCATTATCAAATTATTATATTGAAAGCAGTCAAAGATTTATTGAATATGTCGAGAGAAATGCGCAAATTTTTTATTAACATATTCTATTGACATAAATTCTATTTGAATTGAGGTGTATGACCTTCATGTATGTTTATTGAGTATCCTTATATATAAACTTTCACTGTATTCAGAAAACAAACTACTTCCATTTCTAAGATGATCAAATACGGATACAGAATTTTGAATGCACGTTGATAAGGATAGGCTCCTGCTTTGACTATCTTGTGCAAATTGTCAAGTATCGCGCTGTAAAAGTTTTGTATTCAAGAGGTAAAATAAAAATTATATTGACAAAGTGCTAAGCAGGAAAACTCAAGATTCATTAGAAATTAAAATTCTTTAGTAGTAAAGTTTGTAGAATAGAAAAAAAAAAAGTTACAGATTCTGAAAACTTATGATCCTTAGTAAGTCTTTTCAAGATATAGCATAGAACAATGCTTCTTTGAATTTAAAGAAAGATTAGGGAATATACAATATGATGGACTTGAAAACACTAAAAAGAAAAATAAAAGAAACTTCTACAAAAGAAAATAATATTATACTCAAAAAAGTGTTCGAACCAATTTGTAAGCACCATGAATATTCCATGGGATAGCTGCTATTTATCAACAACACAAATATCAGATAACTCTATCCACCAAAGCTTGAACGGATCAATATAGAAATCATTGAGTGTTTTGACATCTTATAATTCTAAGTGGATTTTTTCATGCTACGGAACAGAACAATGCTTCCTTGAATTTCAAGGAGGATTTGGGGTATAGACAATAGGATGGACTTGTAAAACCTAAAAAGAAAGAATAAGATAAACTCTCTATAAACAGAAAATAGTATAGTACAAGTAAAAGTCAGAAACAACTTTCTTCTTTTTTCAACTGAATCACGTCCAATTTATGTTGCTCGAACTCTTTAAAAATGGTGCGTGTATGTTTGAAGAATCCGGCAAGACCGAGACATCAGTTTTTGAGATTCCAGTAACATAGTCTTCAACTAATATGGCTATATCCACTTAAAGATGTTAATCTCCCACCAACATGATGTTTTAAATATCTCATATACAATCCTCCGAACGACATTTTAGGATATAATTGTAATCACACAAAAAAAACTTCATAATCTGTTACAAAGAATCAGATGTATTTTAACGTACTAAAAAAATAATGAGAGATACATACACTGCACCATCGTGCACAATAAATAATGAGAGATGCATACACTGCATAATCTTTCGTATGCTTATATCACTAAAACTAAAACATCACGAGATACATATTTGTACACATTCAGAATACCAAAGACATAATAATATGAAAAATGTATCATGCGTGGTAAAATATGTATCTCGACCAACAGCCAACTTAAAATAACTACGAAAGTGTTAGTTAAAACAGTAATTAATTTTATGTTAGATACATAATCTATTAAACAAGAGATAATTAACTACTTCTGATATGTTAAACAAGATACATACCTTTTTATGTCCGATCTTTTCACATAAAAATAGAAGGAATGCTCAATGACATAACTTTCCATACCTTGCTCAATGGCTTAATCACATAGAAATTAAAGAAATTCAGTGTTATGGACCAATCTCCGGTGCCGGTGACTTCGACGGAGCAACCGAAAACTCCACTACAACCTCCGTCATCAATCACCAACGACAACGGAGTAACTCAAAAATTTAAAACGGCAGAAGAGTTTGTAGCTAAAGCTATGACAAAATCAAGAAAAACAAAAAAAAAAAAAGTTGTACAAATAGTTTGAAATTGATTATGAAAGAGAATTTGTTTAAAAGGTTGAAATAACAAACAAATTACCTTTTTTCATAGAATTTTATTAAATTTTTACCATAATTAGTTATGTTAATTACTATATTAATGCTAGTTAGCCGTTCCATCCCTTAAAATATGCTAATTATTTTAATTATTACATGTATCTATAGGATAGATTCAACATAATTTATACTAAAAATAACATAAATACACAACTATGTTTTCAATATTAAAAAAAAATTCAACTCCCTAAACATATTACAAAAATCTCAACATATACCCAGAATGTTATGCATATGCCAACTAAGTTATGTATATTAATAGAGAGAGCAAGTAAAGTAATTAAAAAGGTGGAAGAGGGTGTAATTACTTTCAAAAAGACTGATATTTATGTTATTTATACTAATTTATATGTATCATCAAAGGCTAAAAATTAAAATTTTTTGAAATTTAAAAAATAATTGGACTTTTGTAAATACTAGTAAACATGTCGTTATATAGGTGATTTTCACATTATATTAAGCTCAATAACAAATACAAAACATAACCCATATACTCCCACAACATGATTTGGAGAGGATCGACCGTAAATCTGATTGTTTCTGACAGACCCTCAACTCCTCCAAGGAATATAAATACAAAAATTATATAGGAAACAAGGCACTAGGCTGATTAATATAAATACAAATTCATGAATTGATACAGTTTCTGAGAGCTCAAAACAACTTGAAGAAAATAACAAACAAAACGATAGTGCAGAGGACCTTTTGACAGCGTTTCAATGGTGGGATTATCTTTGATACGATCCACTTAAAGTTTTAATAAAATCTTAATCAAAAACCCCACTAACAGCAAAAAATAATTATATTTTCTTTGTAAAAGGATGAAAGCAGTTATCCCTGAATATAGGCTGAAACAGGCTAGCTACTCTTCATCTGAGTAGTTGAACTTGACAGAGTGCGATTGCAAGTCAATTACCCCTCCTCTATAACTGCCTCGCTTCTTCTTGGTCTTCTCATGTCGGAAATCCCTGGAAAATAGCATAGAAAATTAAGCTTTGCCATTGAAACAAGAGTCGAACCTAAACAGACCATGAACATGATTCGAGTTCTTGATAGAGAAAATAGCAACCAAAAGAAAGAAAGATATCAATAACTCCCTTCACCCAAAATCAAACGAATTGTCACTGGTCCCTCGCCTAACAAACATGGACAGAACTAATACTTAAACAGAAAGATGAGCAGAAGGGGTGGAAAAAGATAACAAGTAAAAGCCTTGGTGCAAAATGATATTTAGTGCTAATGAATCTTGATGAGTATACCTGTAAGATGATTTGTAATTTTCAAAGCATTGGAGCATTGACAAATGTAAGCAATCTAGTACTCTTCCCTACTTCCCCTCCTCAACTGACTTCAGACATTTTATATTTTCACTCATGTGAAAAGAGCGTCGACTAGGTGATCTTTATTTGTAAATTAATTCATTTTCGTCAAGAGTAAATTCAAGGACGTGAAACTTCTGGACAATATTTGGAAAATTATACCTTCCTTTAACCTGGCCCAAAACTTCCTGTGCCTTCGCACCATAGCCAATATCTGCACCATCCTGCAAACAGAGGTACATGAAAAAGTTAGTTCCATGGTAAAAGCTGAATAACCAACATATATTTAAATGAGTAAAGGTCGAAGATGAGAATCTGGTCCTACCTTTGCCCAGTAAGAATTATCTTTCAGTCTATCATCTTTAAACTCCACCTGATCAATTTTCACTCTTTGAAAGGCATTTACAGTTTTTGGCTGCAATAACAATCAAAATGCATTTTCAGAACATTGGTGATAATACAGTAAGCAAATTCATAATTCTTCCCAACAACGACCACCATATAGATAATCTGTTAGCCAACGTAACATAGCCATACAACGTTATGGAAGGAATGATGGGGCATGAAACCAAACAAAAGAACTACGTATGATAAGCTGACATCATCAATTTTAATATGAAAGAAGAAAAGAAATACTCTCTTAAGATTACAGGAAAGTTTCCCCAACCCCTTCTATAATTAGAAATAAGGAAACAGGTTTTCTCACTGTATATGGTTCTTTTCTTCAGATTTTGTCTACTTTCTTACCATCTCACTTGGAAAAAAAAGGCAGCTAAAATGTCTACTTTCTAGCTAAAATACATTGTCTGAATTGTCAAAGTAGATACTCCCTTTGTTTCAATTTATGTGGCTTGACTCGGAGTAGAAGGGTCAATACTAACAAATATTCGGCGTGAATTCAAACATGATATCTTCAATTATTTTTAATAAATTTACTTGTATAAAAACTAAATAAAAAGGACTTACAAGTCATAATAGTTAAAAACTCAAAATTTT
Organism: Capsicum annuum; assembly: GCF_002878395.1. Lineage (NCBI taxonomy): Eukaryota > Viridiplantae > Streptophyta > Magnoliopsida > Solanales > Solanaceae > Capsicum > Capsicum annuum. The sequence continues at coordinate 35,462,252 of NC_061117.1, forward strand.
AGGAAGTATTTGAAAAACCTATGATCAAGAAAACATCCTTTGACTCTCCAAATAATAACTAAGACACATAAATTGGAATGACGAGAGCATTTAACAAGGCTTATCTATTGGATTGAAACAAAGGAGACAAAAGGAAAGAATGTGATGAGAAGGAAAAAGTTATGAGTTTCGCCAATTTAGATAGAACGAGAGAGGAAATGAGAGAAATGAAAGGAGAGTGTATATGTAACAGGAATAGGAACAAAACCTAAGTTCCTTTCCACCCAAAACTATGAGGAGATTGTTATCCTTCGTTATCCTTTAATCTATCACAAAAGATACCTAGCTCATCCTTCTTCAGACTGATCCATGATTTCTCATAATCCGGTTGAACTACAATCCCTTGCTATCCAGTCCATTTTCTTTTCTTTTGTGTAAATAAATTCCTCTCTACCAAGTCATACTATGATGTCTCATTATCCAAATCTATTGCATAAAATCCATAAAACAAACATAAACATAATGTCCAGAAACCAAACGTAAACATAATTATCCAAATCTATAGCATAAAGTCGATAAACCAAACATAAAAATAATGCCCACTTAATCCTCCACGCAAGGCCAAATAACTCCTCTGTGAATGCCCGAGGTTACTTTGAAGTCTCAAAGATCAATGAATGCCTAAACAACAACATTTGTTTCCTCATTGGTGAATCTTTGCAGATGACCAATAGAAGCATGCTTCAAGACTATTAATAAAAGCTTTAGACAAGCATGACGGAAAGTCATTTTAAAAGATTGTAATTATTCTGCAATTAGGAATTCTTTCATATCATCTTTCCTTTAGTACACAACATACAATTTAAGGGTTGTTTTTTGAGAAATAGTAACGTAATCACCATTTAAGAGTTGTACCATGACATTAACAATTGACAGCAAATTACGGACTTCACTCGTTAAGAATTGGCACACACTGACAATCCAAGGCTAAAAAGGTAACAGAAAAAAGAAGCAAGCGTACCTCTGCTGATCCATTAAGTACTTTACTTGAGGATTTCTGCTTAGCAGAATTGTTGAACTCATCAATAACTTCACCATTTTGCTCTTGACTGTCACTTGTGGCATGTCCGTTGTCTGTGCACAGAGCATTTGATTTCCCTTGTTCCGCTACAGCCTTTGATTCTTCCAAGCCTTTAGTCTTTTTGCGCTTAGATTCTGCAGTTCCAACTCCATCAACTCCCTGATTTGCATTTTCATCCGAAGCTAACCTTTTCCTCTTCTTGGAATCCTTAGAATCAGTAGCTCCACTCTCTTCCTTGGACTTCTTCTTTTTATCCTTTTTAGTTGTTTCTGCAGCAAGATCATTATTATCAGTGTCTATAGGGTCTACACTTTCTGATTTCTCCTCAGTTTTCTTCTTCTTCTCCTTCTGCTTCTTCAAGGGTACGTCTTCCTATAATAGAAAAAGACTATCATCAGCACTCTTCTTATGCTTCAGATTATTGTCACGATGGCTATCTAGTCACTCACATTTTTTCATGAGAATTTGATTGCTAACCTTATCATCTGCTAAATCCTCTTGAGCAGTAGTACCATTTTTCATGGATTTATCAACATTTTCAGGATGAGAAGCATCTGGAACATCGATATTATTGTCTTCAATTCTCTTTTTCTTCTTTTTCTTGCTAACTCTTTCCTGAGAGTCAACATCATTGCTATTTATGTTGTGTCCCTTTGTACCATTTTCACATTGTGCTGCACACCAAATCGTGTAAGATAATCAAGTTAGAATAACACTCGTAGCATCACAAATACAAGCTTCACGAGAAAAACTAAGTTCAAGATGAATGGAACTATACTATAAATTACCTGGCTCTTTGTCGCCCTTAGATATTGTATCATTATCAGCACTGCATATTTGTAGAAGGTCAAGCAGCATGAGAGAAGGAACTAGAAAGTAAAATTACTAGAAATAACTACACAGTCAAGTAAGAAGGAATCAGGGCAGGTTTAGTCAAAGTAACCCACCAAACAGCATCCCACATACAAGAGATGTTATATTTATTGTGTTGGACACAAATTTACTCCCCACCCACCCCCACCTCCACTCCAAAAAAAAATTTACTACTTTCAATCAACAAACTTACAAAAGATAAATTCTTGCTTGAGAATCATTATAGTTGTGTACTTGTGTTATTTGAGATCAAAATTCCTTCTAACACCCAACTATGTACTCCCGTGGTCAATGAAGTTAGTTGAGAACCGTGAGGCCCCAGGTTCATATTCTAGTGGAGGCAAAGCACTAAGTGATTTCCTCGAAACTGCCCAAGCCTTGTTGGACATCGTTACCCAATTCTTCTGTTGGTGGAATGAGTCAAGGTGCGTGCAAGCGGCCCGGACACCAAAATTACGGGAGAAAAAAAAATACTTCTTCCACGAATCCCAAAAACAAAGGAAATTAATGAAACAGAAACACTTGTCATCAGGATAGATTGTGCTAGTTGAGACGTAAGTGATTACTTCCCAACATACCCGCTGTTTAGATACTTGTTGTATAAATCCTCCAAACTAAGAGAGCAAGACTTCCAATTGTTCCCCTGCATAAAAAATTCAAAAGAAGAAAGATGTGAATGACTGCACCAACATCCCTTGCGCGTAGGCAAGTTGCAGATTTAATAAATCAAGTCAAGCTTTTCAATCAAAATGGAGGAACTAACCAGAAAGTACATATGGAATTTCCAACAAAACCTGTAAACACTACCTAGCATATTCTTCAACCCGTGGAACAGAATGCCATACATGATATAAAATGTTAATTCAATAAGTGGAGGTTTCTTCGACATAGTTATACTAGCACAAATGCAGAAACCTTCAGTGAATGACTTTTTTCTTCTTCCTAATTCAAAAGCAATTTTCTTCATTGACTATGAAACACAATCACACAAAATATGAATGAAAGAAAAAAATTTCAAGTCAAAAAACAAACTCTTATTGAACATTTTCTTCTCCGTGGAAGAACAGACGAGGAAAACAAAGCACAATTATTCTCTAGATTCCAAGGAAATCCTTGTTTTGGCATTTCATTCCACTTAACACCGTGTCTTTCTAACAAACATCTTACTATTCTCCTCGACCCCTGTTCCGTATCTTTCTTCCTCACTTGTTCCTACGAGCCTATAAAAACAAATTCAGATTCTACTACCGACTTCTCATCATGTACCACTCAACTTCTTCCAACGAAACCAACCATCCTCCTTGTTTTGGTTAGATAAGGAAAACCAACCATCCTACTTAAATTCACAAGACACAATTCATCAAAGATATGACATATAGTCAACCAGAAAACATATCTCAAGAGTGCAGTGTACACAGCATCACACAAGCTCGATCAAACTGGAGTCGTAATTCTTGACTCCTACTTCTCGGTTTCTCAAGAAAAATAATAATCCCTTTCTCCATATCTCTACGACATTGTTACTGTTTGTAAAGTGTTAATAGTCCTTCCATCCACTTTTATTTATCTACTATACTAAAAATAAATATCTACTTTTACTCTAGTTTAGAAAACCAAGAAATAATTCATCCCTCTAGTTCCTAGACCTTATTATTAACTATACTTATTTCTCATTACATTTCCTGAAACATTGAATTTATTATATTCAAAGCTTAAAATTATCATTCTATTTATTTCTCTTCGAGAGGTGTGCCAAGACAATACTGGACAAGTAAAAATAGAACAAATACTTTAACTATAATCATGTGACATGTAGTACTTCTATGCAGCTTTTGAATACATAAATCTTATTTCAAAAATAGGAATTTATTTGAATTGAGACGAAACCTTAAGACGAGGGATTGCTTGGGTGGTAAGCACCCTTCACCTTCCACCACCAGTGGCAGAGCCACATATACTTTTATTGGAAAATTACACTGTGTGGCTAGGTAAAAACATTTATTACGTATTGAAACCCCTTGACTTTTTCGTGAATTTACTTCTTTATATTTTGACACACAAGGCTAGACCTTAAAATAGTTTCAACAATCTGCTCCAAACAACAGTAGCATACATACGATATACAGGTTCTAAAACTCTTGAATAAAAATCACATTTTAAAAATAAAGCATTGGGGAATGAAAAGGGGGTTTATAAAAAACAAACAAACCTCAATCTGAGATTCTTTGAGGAAGTATTTGAGGGTTTTGGAGAAACCATTAAGGTGAAGATAATGAAGTATACATTCTTGTAAAACACACTTGTTCTTGTTGTTATTTTCTACATTCTGCTGCTCCTTCTTCTTAGCCATAGCAACAAGAAGATTGGATTTTGATGACTCTGCTAGAACTACTTGCCTAGGCTTAAAGGTTAGCAACTGAGCTGCTGCTGAGGATGAGGCACTAGGGTTTTGCAGCTGCCTGATTTTGTGTTTGGGTTCTAGCATATATTAAGGAAGGAACAAGGAAGGGTTTTAGGGCAAAAGGATAAAAAATGAGACTGCCTCATACCAAATAATTATATTTGTGGTTCTACAAGATCATGAACATTGGAACAAAAGGAAAAATGTTAAATTGGCACTCCAATAAGAAAATAATTCCCTCTACACATTTTTACTTGATATGCCTATTAAAAAATTAATTATTGATCTATCTCTATTAATTATTATTTATAATATTATATCTTAAAAGTAATTTATAGAATAAACAACTAATATTAAGAATAAAATAAAAATATATTTTCGTAATATGTTAAAAGCGATAAATAAAAATAAAAATTATTTTTAAAAATACGTGATAATTAAAAGCGAACGAAATTTGAACGTATATACTTTACTAGTTTAACCGGCACGTGCCTCGGACGTGTAACGTTTGATTAATTAAAATTAAATAATTTTATTTATTACAAAGATTTATATATATATATTATTTTTCTTATTCTAACGATTTTTTATTTATTTCTATATTTTTCAAATCTTCTTAAAATCAAATTTAATTGATTTAGAATTCTTAAACTAATGAACTAAGTATTAGTTGTCATTAATTTTGATGACTTATAATAAGAAAAAGTTTTACTATGAATATGTTTAATTAATTTCAACTCTTAAATTAGAAAAAAAAAATAGTGAAATTGTGATGACTTATAATAAGGAAAGGTTTTACCATAAATATATTTAATTAATTTTTAACTTTTAAATATTAGAAAAAAATAGTGAAAAATAATTTTGTCTAAACCAAAGATTTTTAATGAAGGATAAAAATTTCAAACAATATTTTTAAGGTCCTTCACACTTTTAATATATTATAGATTATAGATAGATTATAGATATAGATATAGATTATATATGTAGTTATTTAATAATAAAAATAATATTAAAAAATTTAATAAAATATTTTTTATTTTTTAAGAATCTAATTAAATTAAAATAAATATCTATAATATATTAAAAGTGTGAAGCCCCTTATAAAAGAGATTTGAACTTTTTACCTTTTATTAAAAGGAAAAATCCTTTTGGCCATAATTTGGTCATAATAGTAATAAATTCTATTCACACTTAAACTAGTTTTCTTTTAGGAAATGGACAAATTAACATAATTTTCATAAATATGATTGCATAGTACTTATTACTTGAAAAGAATAGTCTAGGATAAAAATAATAATATAAATTAATTAATTATATTCTCATATATCCAAAATCAGTGTGACCAAAGTAGTATTATAATTATGTGTTTTATCATATAAATAATTCTTATTTTATTAATCTTTAATTTTAAATTTTAAATCTCTTTATTTTATATAGATAAATAGGAGGTATAGATATATATCTTCAAACCTATCAATATTTTGAATAACTTTTAGTTTTTTATTTTTGTTGAAATCTGATTCATAGTTTAGTATTACATAAAATAAGCAATTATCGAAATTTCCAACACAAAAAGTTAATTATTTTTTTTATGAATTCAGTTGTATAATTTAAATTATGCTATAATTTTTCTCATGATAATTCAAATGATTTTTTTTTCATTTCAAATCTTTTCTATCTATTTTTAGAAGTAGGGCGAAAAGAAGTAAACATAAGCTTTAAAAATTTTGCATAAAAAATTTCTTTTCTCTGTCACTTCCTTTTTGCATAAAAAAAATTTTAGTTGAAAACAAAAATTACTCTATGTTAATCTTACACTTAAATTATATATAAATGATAAGAAAAATACATAAAGAAAATAATAAAAAATATTTACGAGTTTTAAAATTAAAAGTTTGCATAGTTAAATAATTTTTAATATAATATAAAAATATTTTAATAAAAATAACAAAAACTTAAAGCACTTTAGACGTGGTAGACATTGACAGGTTATAAAAATCATATAGTTCATAAGTGTCGCCTTTAATTAACAATAACCTAAGAGAGCAACACATTGATATTGTAGTCTTGCGTCACTATGTTATGCCGATTTGATAACTTAGGAACCATTATTTATATTTTTATTAATATATATAACTTCTAATTAAGGAACTATATTAATTTTTATGTTTATAGAAATTTAAACTACATATTTGAATAGTTTTTTTTTTAAATATAGTTTAAAATATTTCAATAGCGATAGTCAAAGCTCAAATTACTTTAGACATGATATCGACACAAAATAAAAATTATATAGTTCAAAAAAAGTCGATATTGGTTAAACATCAATTCAAGAAAGTCACACATTATATTAATGTTATAGTCTTGTGATCCTGCGTACTTTAATTATTATATTTGTTAACCGGTGAATTAACAATATATAATTATTAACTAGCGAATCATTAATTATATTTTTTATTAATATGAACTTTAACTAAGTAATTTTACTTTTATGTTTAAAAAAATCGAAAAACATATTTAAATAGTTTTAAAATATAATTAAAAAATATTTCTACAACGATTGTCTAAATTCAAAATTCTTTAGACATGATAGATATCAACACATTATAAAAATTATAGAGTTCATAATTGTTGACCCTCAGCCCAAAATAATCACTCATCATAGCTATTAAGTTAACCATTGTCATAAATTCTTAGTACTCTAAATAAAAATTAACTATGTCCACATTTAATTGTTTTTACATTTATTAATAACCCAAAGTAGAAATATTGATTAATTATAATATTTTGTTTGAAATAATTTATTACAGCTACAAGCTGAGGTTACTATTGCTAAATTAACTTTTATCGTGTGAAGAATAATTTTTTCACTTACACTAGGCATGTTGTAGGTGAAAATTAAAAAGAATTGAAAAATTGAATAATTGAAATCAAAGATAGGTAAAATTTATCTGCTATTACCTAACATTGATTCTATCACATAAAAAAATTCAAACATAAACATCATTTAACTTTAAAAACTAATATATTTGTGACATAAAAATATTCTACCTTTAAAATTTAGAACACAAAAATTATTTGACCATAATTTTTGTGTACTATTAGAAAATAACAAATTAAAGGACATATAATAGCTATAATAGCAATTTTATGATTAGGATAAACTTGTGTGAGACTTATTAAAATTTTGTTTAGATTTGATATAATTAGTTAATCAAAGTTAATATAATTACTTTTTTTCTAGAGTTATTTTTCTAGATGATCATTCAGGTTTTTATGTATAATTGCCGACAAAGATCAGTTGTTTTCTAAAGAAAATAATATCACTAAATTACATAAGTTATCTAGAGATTTTAATTTGCATTTAAAATAATATGATAAAGATTAAGTATGGTAAAGAATTTCTAAACAGAAAAATTAAACTAATGCATTTTTTTTTTAAAGAATAAAGTTATAATTTTAAGTAAATGAGTTTGATGAATTAAATAATTTATTATTTAAAAAATATGATTTTAATGACATGGCATGTCAACTAAGAGAGAAAAATATTTTTGAGGTGTTTATTATTTTTTTTTAGAAAAAGAGTGATAGTTGAGTAATATTGTGGTTCTAAATGAAATATATGTGATATTTGAAAGAAATTCTCAAATTAATAATAACATGTTTTGGCGTGTTTAAAATTTTGTTATTTTCTATTTGTCTATAGATAGATATACTAACAAAATAGGTTGTGGTTAAATGTTAAAAGTTAGTTTGCTAAATAATTTAACCACAATGTTTTTTTTTCGTAATATTTGTAGCAATAAATGTGGCTATAATTTATATACATATTTTATATGGTCCATGACTAAGAATTTATACTTATTGCTATGAAATCTATTATGTTGTAGACCGTAGTTATAAAGAGAATTTTACTTTACTATATATATATATATATATATATATATATATATATAGTAAGTGATTTTATCCACAACAAATAATTTGTATCTATCTTTATATAATTAGCGAGAATTTATAAAAAAAAAATTAGATTAAGTATATTAATTAATAAAATAATTAGATATAATAATTTATTTATTCAAATTATATTTGAATCTTATAAATAAGATCCTTTAAATTTGAATTAAGCCGAATAATAAACACCTCTAACATTATTAAAATTTTGTTTAAATCCTTTATAATTAGTTAATTGAAGTTGATAGAATCATTAATATAAATATTTATTTTTTAAAAAATTATATTTGAAACTTACAAGTTATAAAAATAAATTGCATCATTGACAACACTAATTAAACTAGACCGATAAAGATATTATTTCGATGAAACAAGTCTAAAGTGAAATTTAGTAAAGTTAATTTGTTTAAATTCGTTATAATAAGTTGAGTAACAAATAACAAAATTTAATTACTTATGTATTTAGATATAAATTATTGTACAAATATACTTTTGTGATAGATATGTTCAATTATTAATCCTTGGTTTAACTAATTATAACTATATTTAAAATAATTATTAATTAATAATTTAGTACTAGACTATAAAAATATTGTTCAGATAGATGAGGTTCGAATCTTCGAATAAAATAACCGCTTTCGTAACACTTGATCAAGGTAAAGTGTGTTGATTTGTTGTTATCAAAATATTTTATAAATTATATTTGGAAATTATATATATGTGTGTGTGTGTGTGTGAACTTTATTTAAGCGTAATAATAAAAAAAAATTCATTAGAGATCATTTTAGTAACAAATATAAGTAATAATTCATAATTTGAGAATTACGTAAAAGTATTATAAATCATAATAATTAACAACTTAAAATAGTTAAAAAGATGTAAAAAATTTAATTGACTCTCTAAATTTTATTACTGCCACATAAATTGAGGCAAAAGAACAAGTACTATAAATCATAATAATTAATAAATTAAAATATTTAAAAAATATAAAAAAAATTAGTACACTCTTAAAATTGTATCAATACCACATAAATTGAGACAAAGGGTATAACATACATTGTTTAAAAATTGTGTAGAAAATTATTATGTTTTTAAAAAAATTAAACTACATAATTTAAATAATTTTTTAAATGTAATTTGAAAATATTTTAATAACGAAAGTTAAAACTCTAACACTTTAAACATGGTAGATATTAATGTATCATAAAAATTATATAGTTTATAAGTATCGATCCTAGTTAATATCAACCAAAAAAGTCGTGTATTAATATTGTAGTCTTGCATCCTTATGTAATGTTGGTTTGATAATTTGTGAATCATTATTTATATTTGAGTATATTTTATTTGTTAAATTTTAAATCTAAAATTTTTCATATTTGAATAATATTTTAAGTATAATTTTAAAATATTGTAATAACAGCAATAAAAACTTAAACACTTTAGATGTGGTGGACATTGACAAGTTATAAAAATCAAAGTATTCATTATCGTCGACTCTAGTTAACAACAACCCAAGAGAGTCACACGTTAATATTGTAGTCTTGCGCCCATATTACATTGATTGATAATTTGAGAATCATTACTTATATTTGTTATTATTATGACTTATAATTAAATAATTTTATAAATTATTATGTTTGAATAAATTTAAAACACATATTTAAATAAATATTTAAACATTATTTGAAAATAATACAATAACGACAGTAGAAATTAAACTAAAAACATTTTAGACATGGTAGAAATCACCACTCTATATAAATCATAAAAATTATTGATCCATAAGTGTCAATCCTATTTTATAACAACTCAAGAGAGTCACGCATTAATGTTAAAGTTTTATAGCTTCCCGGTGTTGTAAACGTTCACTTGGTTAAATAAAATCGTTTATTTACCAAAAAAAAAATGTTGATGTTTTACATATTTATTAGTTATCATCTTCTAAAAAGTACAATAAAAATTCAAATAATTAATGATGACCCTAGTTAACATCGACTTAAGAGAATACTCACGCACTAATTTAGACTCTCTCCTCTATATTAAGCCGATTTGATAACTTGTGAATCATTAGTTAATTTTATAATTAATGAAACCTCTACTTAAGTAATTCTATTATTTATTACATTTAAATAAATTTAGAAACTACATATTTAAATATTTTTTAAATATATAATTTTAAAATATATCAATAAAGATAGCAAAGCTCAAAACACTTTATAATTATCGACAATAATTAATTACACTAAACACTTACATCTCTATGTTATGAAAATCTACAATTACATCCCCAAAAACGTTAATCCTATTTTTTCTAAAAATATTTAAACTTTGCATATAATGAATATCCTACGTAATTGAAATTTTATTTAACTAGTTATATATAAAAAAAATTCAAGGGAAAAATAAATAAAAACTACAATAAAAAAGAGATTATATATAATAAAATATTATAGTTAATAAAATTACAAAAAATTTATGTACTTAAAGCCATAGAAAATTATAATTTATAGTGAGTATATCTTTTAAATAAGCTGTGTCATATCCTATTTTCAAAATATTTATTTATTTTTTAATCAAATGTATAAATAATTTTTTATATCTTGTTTTAAATATTCATTAGAATAACTTTGCAAAAATATTTTATTTATATTTATGGTTATAATTTATCGTTTAAAAATTATATTATATATTTAATTATAGAGACACTTCATAGGAGGTGTAAGTGTAAAATTATCAAAGTAAATGTGTAAGAATTTCATTTTAAAATTTAAAAAGTATATTCATATTATAAAGTGTTCTATACTAATCATTTATATATTGAAAATTTGAAATTATATATATATATATATATATATATATATATATATAATTTTCCATTTATGGAATTGCATTTTGTAATGTTTCAAATTCCAATTACGAGCAACTAGTAAGAGTTTTCATTTGAGCAACAGTAAATAAATAGCAAGAACATTACACCCTGCAATTAATATATTCCAATAAAGTAGGGTTATCAAATCCTATTAAAATACAACTTATTTAAAATAAATAAATAAATACATTCTATTATTTTAATGAATGGTCGTTTATATTTATTATCATTTTCCAATGTGGGAATTGACTTTTAAGTTTAGGGAATAACAAAAACTTTAATTTTCTTTAATTAAAAGAAAAGAAAAAAATTAGTTTGTTTTAAAAGAGAAAGGTCATTGCAGTCCTTTCTCAATTATGGCCATTTAGCACTACCCTTATTAAAACACTCTACTATAGATAAAATCATCTTTTTCACCTTTTTGCTCAATTAAATTTCTCAAAATAAATTATTTATGCTGAATTGTGCGTGACTTTTACCTTTTCCAAATTGATCTCCTATTTGGTTTGTGAATATTATTTTTTTTTATCAAAATTAGATGACTTTTTTCAAATTAGTGTCCTAATTGATTTGTGATTGTTCTTCTTTTACCAAACTGCATGACTTAATATTGCATGCCTGCGTAAACTCCAACCCTAAGTTTACTTGAATTTAGTTTGAGTTCTCTATAAATAATAACATGAGGCTTTTGCATTAAATTTGTTAGCGCATTCGTGCCTTGTAACTCCAGTTTGTTTGCTTCCCCAACTATTCCACATCTTGCCAAAGGTAAGTCTCTTCACTTTGCTTGGATATTATTATTTATGAGTTTTTTGATTTTTTCGTTTTGTGCATGATATTCGTATTGAAGCCCGACTAATCTTGGAACAGCTGGATATGACCTATTTGCGGTTAGCACTTCCATGATGTAGACACGTAATTTCGTTCCTTCACAACTTAGTTTTATCGTTTACCCCGTCTTACCACGTATCCTATCCGCATGGTAATTTTTCCACAAGAAAAATAAAATAAATAACCACCTCATCACTTTAATTATTTTATTTATTTTCTATCCTTATCGAAAATAACAAATCCTAACAAATTTTATCTTGTTTGAAATATCCCAACAACCTCTCCAATTAAAAGAGGACACCCCACACCTCACCACCCCATACCCCTAGCCTCACCTACCCTACCCCTACCCCCTCACCTATTCACGTGCACCCCCTACCCCACCCTTTTCTATCACATTTTCCTTTTCATTTTTCGGATAAGGAGAAAGGCAATACATCACAACAACTTGAAGGGGGCCCCACACCATATATATACACAGGATATACGCACAAAAGGGAGGGGGATCATTCACAGAATATAATTCATAGACAACACACATTTTATGAGTGGCCACAGTGAAAAGGTAGCATAGAATCCATTTTTGTTTCCAGGGAACAAGAACAACATATACTATTCACCCTTTTTTTCCATCCATACGGAGATACACATAGAAAAAAGGAAAAAATATACAAACACCTGAGAACACACTTCTCTTCATCGTCCCTGCCATACGCACACACTCACCATAGATGCATAAACACAAAAAAATGGGGCAAAACAGTGAGGGATGAAGAGAATCGAGATCGAGAGAGTAAAAAAACAAGGAGAGTAGTTAGATCGAGAGAGGAACAAAGGAGAAAAACTGGCGAAAGACATTCTTTTCGGTGAGTTTTCTCGCCAGAAAAGTTATACCTATCAGTCCCTTTTTGAGCTGTGTCACTGCCGAGCTCGCCGAAGCTCCGACCTAGCTGGAATGAAAAACAGCCCTATTTCAGCCAATCTCACGTTGAACAGCCACTTCGTGGCTGGTTTTCAGTTTAAATCTAGCCGGAAAACGTTAATTCCGACCACCAATTCGTTTGTTCTTGGTGGAGTTTTGTTCGGATTGAGTTTTGAGATGTTTCCGTGGATTTGATTCGTCGTTCGAAGTTCGAGTTGAGGCGGGTTAGTCGATCGAGGTTTTCGGGTCCAATTCCATTACCTAATTGCATAATTTGCACAATAAAGCTCAATTTGAAGTTCAATTCTATCTCGTTCTCATTTTGATTTCATTATATACGCATGATTGGTTTGTGTGAAGAATGATATAAATACTTGGGTGATATCGATTTGTTTGTTTGGTTTTGTTGACAATGATTGTGGATTGTTAAAGTGGTTATTGTGAATTGTTGGAATTTTGAGAATTAATTTGGGGGTGAGAATTGAAAACTTGATATAATTGGTGAATTTTGGTTAGTTTGATTCATTGGTTGTTTGACTTGAAATGAACGTTAATTGAACTTGGTAGTATCATGATACATCGATTAGTTTAGGCAAACATAGGTTGGGTAGGCAAAGTTTAGAATTTGTGGCTTTGGTTGAATGTTGAAAATTTCGTAGAATGTTTGAAGTTCTATTGAATAGTTTGGTTTTTCTTGCACTAAAAAAATGTATTTATTTAGCCGGGGAATGTCCCGATACTCATTGTATTTATTCACCGGGGAATGCCGCGACGTATCATGTTGGCGGAAAATGATCGTGATGAAGGCCCACGGCGTCGGGTAAAACATTGGAGCATAGTTTAGAATTAGTGGATTTATATTTTTGTATTTTCTATTTATGGACTGTATAATTGGACTGGACATTAACTTTTGAATTTTCGTTTGTTTGTTTGGATTGTTTTATGTGTTTTCGTGATTTATACATTCATAGTGTCATACTAACCGATACGCTCCACCAAGAAACACCTTCCTCTAGGTCAACAAAATTTCTTAGCCGAAATCTCTGTTCTCAAATCAGTTTTAAAGAGTCAAATCATTTTAAAAAGGATTTTTCAAAGGTGACTTGGCACACCGGATTATGTCAAGTGGCGACTCTGAGTTTTGAATATAAAAGGTCCTTTTCAAAATAATTTTCTTCATTTTGTCACTTTAAATAAAAACCCTTTCAACTTAAAATTGATTCTTTTGGAGTTAAAAAAAAAGGGTGTGACAGCTCTGGCGACTCCGCTGGGGACCATTTCAGAATTCGAGCTTATTTTGGAGTTGTGATGGCTTAGTTTGATACTATAGGTGTATGGACATTTTATTTGTGTTGTTTTGTGTTATTGTATTGTCACTGTTGAGTGCCTACGTGCTCTTTGTTTACAGTTTTTATCTTATGTGTTACCATTTTATATCTGGCATCATGTGCATAACCCGATTCATTCTTTCTGCAACAAGTTCATAGTACACGTGTTGTACACGATCTCTAGTTGAGTCACCCTTATTTTAGGGGGGAGCTGTCGGTGTTATAGAGCAGGTGAAAAGCAAAGCAGGCACTATCGATCATACGCTCCCGTGAACAGCCTTGTTAGTGAACCCCAGCGTAGGTCAGCCTTTAGGTCATGCTTATTTGCATCATATTGAGATCTAGTGGGACCCACGTGGTCCTTTGTAAGAGACTCACCTCTAAAGCATCCCTACGTGCTAAATGTTGCATCTTTGAGGGTAACGAGGTCATTTGACAGATTGATTTGGGCAAAATCATGAGTTAGAAGCAAAGTGTGTAGGTAAGAAATTGTTGAAAAAAAAAAAAGAAAAAAAGAGTGAAAAAAGAGATTTGGTAGTTTTTAGGGTTCTTTATGACTTTTGTTTTCACAATTCAAAAAAAAAAAATACTTTTTGCACTCATCTTCCAAAAAATCAAAAACGTTAGAAAGATTTTCCTTTTATTTCTTTTGTAAGGATTCACAATTTGAAAACTCCAAAAATATTTTTTCCTTTCAATAGGAGCTTTGTACATTTTTATATAACGAAAATACCAAAAAGATTTTTTCTTTCATAGTTGTTGGTGTTAGTTTCTAATTAAAAATCCAAAAAAGATTTTATCGGCATTTTTCATCATCTGTCTGTGGTCGTGTTTCTCAAGTCAGGGTTCAGTTCATTATTTAATCCTAAATTGTCCAATCTGGACGAACTACGCACCCCTGATTCTCCTCTCTTGGGAGTAAGATACGTAGACAACCTATTGTTGGTTCGGGGATCTTATTGAAAAACTTCAAAAAGATTTTCTTTGCTCTTTATTAAAGTAGACGTCATATATTTCTTTAAAATAAAACTGCAAAAAGATTTTCCTTTAATAGTTTCAAGTTTCATTTTCGTATGAAATTCAAAATTAAAAATCCAAAAAGATTTCTCTTTGGTAATCATAGATGTCATTTTGTATAGGGATGTTAAAGCTGAAAAATTCAAAAAAAAATTCGTCAATTATTTTGACAATTTATTATTTTCTTTTCTTCTTAAAGTTTCGAGAAAAAGAAAAAGAAAGAAAGAAAACAAAGAGTTCAATTGACCATTTTGGCAAGACTTCACAAACTATGCACACCTGATTCTCCTCTCTCGGGAGAGAGATACGTAGGCACCCTTCTTGGGTTCGGTGATCTTTTAAAAAAAAGGAAAAAGAGGTTTTGAAAAAGTGTTGAACTCTAACACATTTGTTGTTTTTTGTTGAGTTAGTTTAAGGTGGTTGGTTTGTGATATTCTGGCTGGTCCTTCACATCACACCAAATCCAAAGGTTTAGTTGTGTCCAACAAAGATATAGAGAGTGACATCATGGATCAAACAAAGAATCAAGAAAATGAGAGTTTGAAGCAAGAGATTAGGAGGCTAAGACAACAAATGACAGAAATACATCAAGCTTGGCCTGTGGGTTGACTCCTTCCCCATTTCCCTTTATTGATCCTACAAATACCTTGAATTTTCCACCAAAATCTCAAAGTCAGTTTTCTACTGTTGTTGATGCACCACAACATGACTCAGAATTCATTCCGAGCCAAAAGCATCTCAATACTTCCACTACATTTTCTCTAGCTCCTCGGCATAAGCCTGCTACATTACAACACCACATATCGTCTATGATCTTATTGCTCAATCCTCTACTGGCACTTCCACATTGGCTCGCCCAACGGTTGTGCGTCCCCATGCTGCTAGTGAACCTATATTCAATACTTTTGGTGATCATTGTTATACTCCTGAGCCTGCTTTTAAGTTAACTGGACCACCAAAATTTCTTAACAAGAAGTCCAGTGTGCCAGAAGAGTTGGAGAAAATGGTTGGAAAAATGAAGAGTATAGAAAATGCTATGAAAAATACCCTAGGACCTGCGGGTAAAAAAGATGTTTCATACAAAGACTGGGGCATGCCTTCAAGCGCTAACCTTTCTCTAATATTTGAGATGTCAAAATTTGAGGAGCAAGATAGGCATGAGGAATCTGTGAAACATTTGGGACAATATTGCAATCAATTAACGGAACCTGGAGGGAAGAAGAATGAGAAAGATGACACTGCTATTGTAGTTGGAGAACGGGCACATCCAAGAAGACAACGTCGTCGTTGCCATCAGTCTCAAGCCCAAGTTCATACCCAAGATCTCCATAATCACTCCCAAAATCCATTATACTCTGTTTCCCCACCTTCATATCTAGTATATTGCGCACAACCATATGTTTAACTCCTTCCTTACCTACAATGGCGCGCACCAACTCCTCAAAGTCATTATTCAATTCCTCAAACATACCAAATCCCTTCTAGTCCCGATGTTCAATCCAAGTTAAACAATGAAATGAGGCAAAAATTGAGGGATAGTTTCACACCAATTGGAGAGTCGTATGCCAATTTATTTCAGAGATTGGCACAGCGAGGCATGATCACTCCTCTTCTTGGTTATACTCCTGACCCTCATTCAAGAAGTTTTGATTCTAATGTACGATGTGCATATCATTATAATGTTCGGGGTCACAGTATTAAAGATTGACGTGCTTTGAAAAGATGATTCAAGATAAATCAATTATGGTTCAAAATATTGACAATGAGGAAATCTCTAGTCATGCTGATATGCAAACTAGTGCCTAAGTTGTCAGGCTGAGCAATTGAGAAGTCACCCATCTCCCTACTAGGTGGAGGTCTGGTAGTTTGTTTTATTTTATTTTCTGTTATCCAAATTATTTCAGGGTTGTAGTTCGGGATCTATCTTGTTTTGTCCTTTTGTCGTTATGTTTAAACCCTTCTATCTTTCATTTCAACTAAATAGAGTGTCTTTTTTCCCCTTTGCGTTTCAAATATGTGTTGTTTGTTTTTTTCTTTACATAGTACATTTTATAGTGGCTCTAGTGATATGACATGCTTGCGGAATTTTCAGCTAGATCTTAAAATCCAATTTAACCCTGAAACCTTGAATCAGAGGGCTAAGGTTAGACAAAACATCTGGGAAAATAGGTAAAGTACTGAGACATTTGGTGACCAGTTGAAGCCTTTTCTGAAAAATTAAGGCAGTCATTTTGAGAATCACAAGAATAACTTGATCATCAATTGAAAAACATGTCTCAATTAGGTCAAATAGTGGTTGCGTGATCCTAAATCAAGAGGAACCAGAAGAAAATCAACTCCACCAAAGCATAAGTCATTCAATGTGAGGGATGTACAACAAAGGTGGATTTTTGTGTTCTACAAATGTAGAAAAAGAGGTGGCACATATGCTCGGGGCAAGTTAGTGTTTTAAAACATGTCATAAGTGATATTGATCGTGTACTTTAACATTACATGCTATGTACTAGTATCTTCAAGGATTGATATGACGAAGGCATTTCATTCTACTATCCAAATATTGTGTCATCCTTTGTTTACCCCATTTGAGCCTTAGTGTTGTTTTCTTTCATACTCCTCTTTTAGAATCAAGATAGAGTCAGCAAAGATCAAAAGAAAAGTGTCGAGCAAGCAATAGAGTCAGAAAAAAATCAATAAAAAAAAGGAGAAAAAAAGAAAGAAAATATGTCCAAAAAAAAAGAACAGAGTAAATAAAAGAAAAAAAAAAGAGAAAAGAGACCAGAATCAAGAAAAAGTATAAGCTGTCAGAACTATGCGTGACCTGATTCTCCTCTCTCGGGGGTGAGATACGTAGGCTGCCCTACTCTGGGCTCGGTCTAACCAAATAAATAATTTAGAATTTCCCAGTCAAAACAAACTGGGGCATGAGTTAATCCTCATTGTTTGAGTCGATTCCAAAAGTTGTAAGTCGCACCCCACTTCAAGTGTCGTTTGGTCCCTATGTCATCCTTTCTTTCTAACTCTATCCAAAAACCAAGTTACAACCAAAGAAAGACCTTCATATCAATCTTCGAGAATACTAAGGCTAAGCATGCAATGGATGTGATAAAGCATTTTGGGAACTACTTGTCTTCCTCAGCATAAGGAACCAGAAGAGAAATGAAAATGAGAGAGTCTTATCGGTGAAAACCCTCGCGGGCACCATAAGGCGATGGTAAGTTGAGAGAAATAAAAATGAAAGAGTCTTATCAATGAAAATCCATACGGGCACCGTAAGACGACTGTGAGTTGGGATAGATGAAAATAAAAGAATCTCATTGGTGAAAAACCCTCACGAACACCATGAGGTAATGGTGAGCTGAGAGAAAGAAAGAGGTTTGTTGGCGAAAATACTTCAAGGCGCCACTATCCGAATGAGGTGTTTCAAGGCCATTAACTCAACAGAAACTGCTAGAAAGTGCGGATGAAAAGATCAGGCGGATTAATCCAAAATGCATAGCATAATCATTAGAATTGGTTGTCACTTTTATATAAATTTTTGTTTCTTTATTTCAAAAGGGGGCATTCATTGTCTTTTCTTTCTTCTCTTTATTTTTCTTGAGTCAGTTATCCAAATAAAAATCATTGTCATTTTTCTCTTGTCTTTGAGTCAAGTCCATGTCAAAACAAATGAGAAAAGATTTCAAAATTGGCTACCAGCTCCTTCAATTGCACAAAGCAAGACAAAAGGACAACACATGAAAGAAACATGATTATGAGCCAAAGTAAGGCATGTAAAGAATTTTGTCAACAGGCAAGTCTGGGACTCATGGAAATACCATGGTTCAAAGGGTTTATCTGAGAAGCATGACAAGGTAGAGATACTGTGTTTATTTCGGAGTCACTTTTAATAATCTGAGTTTTAAGTCAATGAAACGAGAAAGCAGGGGCAAGTACCAACAATCTGAAACAAAATGAAGGGAATGAACATTGGAGCAGGTGTCAGGACAGCCAAGTGCCGCACGCCACCACTAAGTTTTTAACTGACTATTTTTCTTTGTTGAAACAGGGGCAAATTCGTTTCACTTAATTAAGCTATCATTGGAAATACACATCCATGGAATTTTACTTTCTGTTTAGGACCCTCCTGAAAAATAGGATTTTACTTTCTGCTCAGGACCCTCCTAAAAAATGAGATTTTACTTTCTGTTCAGGACTCTCCTGAAAAATGAGACTTTACTTTCTATTCAGGACCCTCCTGAAAAATGGGATTTTACTTTCTGTTCAGGACCCTCCTGAGAAATAGAATTTTACTTTCTGTTCAGGACCCTCCTAAAAAATGAAACTTTACTTTCTGTTCAGAACCCTCCTGAAAAATGAGACTTTACTTTCTGTTCAGGACCCTCTTGAAAAATGGGATTTTACTTTCTGTTCAAGACCCTCCTGGAAAATGGGACTTTACTTTTTGTTCGAGACCCTCCTGGAAAATGGGAATTTACTTTCTGTTCAGGACCCTCCTGGAAAATAAGATTTTACTTTCTGTTCAAGACCCTCCTGAACAATGGGATTTATCTTTCTGTCCAGGATCCTCCTGAAAAATGGGATTTTACTTTCTGTTCTGGACCCTCCTGAAAAATAGGACTTTACTTTCTGTTCAGGACCCTTCTGAAAATGTGATTTTACTTTCTGTTCAGGACCCTCCTGAAAAATGGTACTTTACTTTCTGTTCAGGACCCTCCTGAAAAATGGGACTATACTTTCTGTTCAGGACCCTCCTGAAAAATGGAATTTTACTTTCTGTTCAGGACCCTCCTAAAAAATGGGACTTTACTTTCTGTTCAGGACCCTTCTGAAAAATGGGACTTTACTTTCTGTTCAAGACCCTCCTGAAAAATGAGACTTTACTTTCTGTTCAGGACCCTCCTGAAAAATGAGACTTTACTTTCTTTTCAGGACCCTTCTGAAAATGGGACTTTAAGGAAAAGTAAAAAATGGCAAGTCAGAAACCCACCTGAAGAACAGGACAAATAAATGAAAGTCAAGTAACACGGTGAAACAATTGAAAGCCAAGCAACAAGTTGAAGAAATTACAAGTCAGGAGCCCGCCTGAAGAATAGGGTGATAAAACTCAACTCAAAAGTCCTAAAGAAGCTGCATAGATAGGATTTTTGTAATTTCATTTAAGTGTTAACTTGTAATTTTCATTTTAATGTAATAGCAGAGCCACGGACCAGAACCTCGACGGGACCTCACTCGACTCTCTAACTCGGTATAGTCCATCTCATTCCAATCCTTTGAGATACCTGTCACTTGATTCCCTCATAACTTGGGTAGGTAGGATGTCCATAAAGATTCGGTTGCCCTTCTTTCTTCTATTTCTTTCTTTGAATAATGATCGGGACAAAATTCTGCCGTCGTCTACTTCTTTGTATGAAAACACTTGGTGTTTACATTCAAAGAGGGCATGGTGTAGACACATAATTTCGTTCTCTCACAACTTAGTTTTATCATTTACCCCGTCTTACCACGTATCCTATCCGCGTGGTAATTTTTTCACAAGAAAAAATAAAATAAATAACCACCTCATCACTTTATTTATGTTATTTATTTTCTATCCTTATCCAAAATAACAAATCCTAACAAATTTTATTTTGTTTTAAATATCCCAACAACCTATCCAATTAAAAGAGGACACCTCACACCTCACCACCCCATACCCTTAGCCTCACCTACCCTACCCCTAACCCCTTACTCATTCACATCCACCCCCTACCCCACCCCCTTTTTAATCATATTTTCCTTTTCATTTTTTGCATAAGGAGAAAGGCAATACATCACAACAACTTAAAGGGGGGCCCACACCATATATATACACAGGATATACGCACAAAAGGGAAGGGGATCATTCAGAGAATTTAATTCATAGACAACACACATTTTATGAGGGGCCACATTGAAAAGGTAGCATAGAATCCATTTTTGTTTCCAGGGAACAAGAACAACATTTACTATTAACCCTTCTTGTCCATCCATACGGAGATACGCATAGAAAAAAAGGAAAAAATACACAAACACCTAAGAACACACTTCTCTCCATCATCCCTGCCATATGCACACACTCATCATAGATGCATAAACACATAAAAATGGGGCAAAACAGTGAGGGATAAGAAGAGTCGAGATCGAAAAAGTAAAAAAACAAGGAAAGTAGTTAGATCGAGAGAGGAACAAAGGAGAAAAACCGGCGAAAAACATTCTTTCCGGTAAGTTTTCTCACCGGAAAAGTTTATTAGTCCCTTTTTGAGTTGCGTCACTGCCGAGCTTGTCGAAGCTCCGGCCAAGCGAGAACAGAAAACCAGCCCCATTTCAGCCAATCTCACATCGAACAGCCACTTCGTGGCTCGTTTTCAGTTTAAATTTGGTCAGAAAATGTTAATTCCGGCCACCAATTTGTTTGTTCTTAGTGGAGTTTTTTTCGAATTAAGTTTTGAGGTGTTCCCATGGATTTGGTTTGTCGTTTGAGGTTTGAGTTGAGGCGGGTTAGTCGATCAAGTTTTTTGGGTTCGGTTCCCTCACCTAATTGTATAATTTGCACAATAAAGCTCGATTTGAGGTCCAATTCTATCTCGTTCTCATTTTGATTTCATTATATACGCGTGATTGGTTTGTGTGAAGCATGATATAAATACTTGGGTGATATCAATTTGTTTGTTTGGTTTTGTTGACAATGATTGTGGATTGTTAAAGTGGTTATTGTGAACTGTTGGAATTTTGAGAATTAATTCGGGGGTGAGAATTGAAAACTTGATATAATTGGTGAATTTTGATTAGTTTGATTCATTGGTTGTTTGACTTGAAATGAACGTTAATTGAACTTGGTAGTATCATGATACATCGATTGGTTTAGGCAAACATAGGTTGGGTAGGCAAAGTTTAGAATTTGTGGCTTTGGTTAAATGTTGGAAATTCCATGGAATGTTTGAAGTTCTATTGAATAGTTTGGTTTTCTCGCACTGAAAAATGTATTTATTTAGCCAGGGAATGTCCCGAGACTCATTGTATTTATTCACCGGAGAATGCCCCGACGCATCATGTTGGCAGAAGATGATCGTGATAAAGGCCCAGGGCGTCGGGTAAAACATTGGAGCATGTTTAGGATTAGTCTAGAATAGGATTTATATTTTCATATTTTCTATTTATGGACTGTATAATTGGATTGGACATTAACTTTTGAATTTTCGTTTGTTTGTTTTGATTGTTTTATGTGTTTTCATGATTTATACATTCATAGTGTCATACTAGCCGATACGCTCCACCAAGCGACCATGGTCGAACCACGGGATCGAGGGGTGCCTAACACCTTCCCCTCAGTCAACAAAATTCCTTAGCCGGAATCTCTGTTCGCAAATCAGTTTTAAAGAGTCAAATCATTTTGAAAGGGATTTTTCAAAGGTGACTTGGCACACCGGATTATGTCAAGTGGCAACTCTGAGTTTTGAATATAAAAGGTCATTTTTGAAATAATTTTCTTCATTTTGTCACTTTAAATAAAAACCCTTACAACTTAAAATCGAATCTTTTGGAGTTAAAAAAAGGGGTGTGATACATAACCGGGCTCAAAATTATTAAGGGAGGAATAATTCTGTCCATGTCGGTAGTAGATATTGTTCCTGAGTTGACTACTTTTAGTTGCCATGATTAATTGGATGAATGTAATTTCATCATAATTTGTTAGTTTGAGATTGATAGTTTTTTACAAATTTCATGATGCATCTCATGAAAGGTTGGAGTGGCTTCGGTGGAGGACAAGATGTAGGATGTTTGATTGAGATGGTTTGGGCATGTGATGAGGAGGGGCACAAATGCCCCGGTTCGTAGGTGTGAGAAGCTTGGTTTGGATGGTTTTAGGCGGGGTAGGGATAGGCCGAAGAAATAAAGGAGAGAGGTGATCAGGCGGGACATGGAGCAGTTATAGCTCACTGAGGACATGACCCTAGATAGGAAGATCTAGAGGACATGGATTGGGATAGAAGGCTAGTGCCAGTTTGAGTCGTTGGGGTAGGGCATTACTTGGTAGATGTATTATTCTTGCTAGGACACTTTATTGCATGCTTTATTACAAATTTCTTTACTATTCTTTGTTTATTATTCCTTGTGGGTGACGTATTTATGTCTTGACATCTTGTTCCATGCTTTATTAAGTATTTATTTATTATTCCTTGTCTTGAGCCGGGGGTCTATCGAAAACAGCCTTTCTACTTCTCCTGAAGTAGTGGTATGGACTGCGTACATTTTAACCCCTCCCAGACCCCATTATGTGGGAATACATTGGGTTTGTTATTGTTATTGTCATGATACATCTGATATTTTAGTGAATCCAATAATATTATTTGCCCCGTAATAATTCTGGTTCATTGTTGATTTGATGTCTGGTGAATGACATGCCTACAGTTGAATCTTATAAATCTTTTGCCCAATTTATTCAAATGGGAAGGCAAATAATGGTTGGAATTTTAGCGATATCTTGCTTTATGTTTGATTTGTGCATTCCATACTTCCATAGAAACACTTATAGATTTAATTTTTTGTCAATTCGATTTATAGTATCTTGAAAATATGAGATACGTAAATATTGATCGAAAACATAAGTTTTCTCGAGTTGGAAAGTTTTGGCAAGAGTTCCATCCATAGTACCTCATTCAGAGGCAAGAGACCGATCTATGAGGTTGGTAATTGTAAACTTGGCAAGAAACTGATAATCGCAAATTTTGAAAGTTCTAAGGTATAGCTGTAAAATCAGTGATTTTACCTTTTCCATTGAATGCTGCCTCAAAAACTTTGCCGAGTTCAATTGAAATTGGAGAAGTAGATAGAGTATGAGGACCAACGTGTTGGCCAAAGTCACATATCCAAGTTTATAGCATGAAGTGAAGAAAACAAATACATTTTATTTGTTTATACTATATATAACTTCACATACATGGGAAGAATGGAAGTATGTCAATCGACACTCTATTTTTTTGGCATAAGAATATGCAATATCTCCATTTTGTTTGTTGGATTCAACTCTGCACTAAAGCTGAAGAAGAAAAGGGATGATGCAAGGGAGTTTCTCTCTGGGATGAATGACAAGTACCAATGGCAAGCAACTATGTACAACAGTTAGCTCTACTGATTTAAGCAATGGAAAAAAAGGTAGTTGATATTTATGCTTTTGTGTTTTATACCATCTTCTTCCCATATTTATGATTTATGTTCAACTTGTATCAATAGCCTCCAAGGAAGAGGATATGGGGCATGTAGCAAGAAAAGTTGCCAAAATTTGCTCGGGAATATCTCTCTATCATTTAGACTCTTACGGAATGTAATGCTGCTATTTCACAATAGAAGAGAAAATGGTTGGTACTGATGTACACACTTCTCTTCTGATACTGCATCCCTCGTCTCTTAGATTAATGCAAGTAATAATTATACTTTTTTTCCTCCTACTGCTACTTATCTCAGTTAGATGATAAATAATTATTTCACTTTTTGTTTCGAGACCTTTATACCGGCAACTTTGGCCCCCATGGATGTTGTGGAGAGAGATACCCAATTGAATAGTTATCCTCTTCACAAAATCAACAAACCTGACATTTTTAGCTTTGTTTTTTGCCTTTTAAGGTCTGATGTAAGAATGTGTAAAAATTAGAATGTTATACATTTTCTTGATTCTATTAGACGGTTTCTCTATTTGTGCGACAACAAATAACAAGATACCTTATTTATATAACTAAGTTAATAATTAAATATATAGGTTCAATATGCACATCCATACGTTATATCCTTTTGGTCTGAATCTTTTGATATCCATTGTGAGATTTGTTTGGATGAGGGTCATGTGTTTCTTGATGTTTGCATATAAGTTTGTGCTTTTGGAGTCTATATATCTGATGAATTTCTTTGTTATATTCTATTCACAATCATATGAAAGGATATCCTATCTATGCCAATTCTTTTACACTAGGATGCAAATTGTCTACCACTTATGACTTTTGTTTTCATATGCTACTAACAGTACAAGTTCCTGTATTTATTTTTAAGTTAAACATTATAGTTAATTTGGATGAAAGTAACAGAGATAGTTAGTTCAGTGGCCCTATAAGGATCAGAAACGAGATAAAACTAGCTACTTCAATCTTCAGTGTTCCTCCTGAACAGGGTTGTTCCTACCCCTTCCTTCACTTTTGCCTTTATTGGCCAAAGAAAAGCTTTTTGTATCTCTGTACTATCATGCCAGAGTTTATGCATTTGCTGGTTCATATTGTCATCATGTGTTTGTTTGTGATCTTGGAAACCAAGGTTGTAATGAAAAACAACTCTAGATTCAGGAGTTGTCAACCTTTCAACTGGAATTTATAGCTTTTCTTTTTACCACCTTCACTTAATAAAAGACAGTCGCATGACTGTTGACGCAATGCAGGCTTGTGAGCATGATTGGTGACGATGCAATTATTTGGTTATATGGGAATTTCTTGAACAACTTAAAGATCACAAACAAGAAATCTTTGAAAGGTTTGTTCTCAACTTATGTGTTGTTTATTTAGCTTGTATATGTATGTTGTAAATACTGAAACCTTACTGTGGTGTTATGTATGGGTAGGCACGTATAAGGAACCTTTGAAAGGTTTTTTCTCAACTTATGTGTTATTTATTTATCTTGTATATGTATGTTGTTAATAATGAAAACATACCATGGTGTTATGTGTGTTTTTTCTCAACTTATGTGCTGTTATATAGCTTGTATACATTTAATTTTAATTAACAATTGATATACGTGCAACGCGTGTACACTAAACTAGTTTTTAAGAAAAAGGGACAACTATTTTGTGAGAGAAGGATAATTGATTGTTAGTAGTTCTTTGTTTCCAAGTACCACAACTTATTTAACCCAAAAAAAAAAAGTACCACAACTTACTGACCAAGAAAGTTGACGAAATTTGGTGCCCATAGGCAAAAATTTTTACAATGGGAGAGTCATGACCAATAAAAGTTGTATGATCCTTCATTAATTTATTGACACATAGATAATAGGTCTACCTTTTCAATTTTACAATAAAAATAATGAATAGGAAAGAGAAAATATATTTATCTAATGGGAAAAGGGTCAAATATGCCCCTAAGCTTTGCGAAAAGGTCCAAATGTGCCCTCCGTTACAAATTTGGTTTAAATATGCCCTCACTGTTAAAGTTTAGGACCAAATATATCCTTTTAAACGTTAAGTGCTTTGCTAAAAATTTGCAAGTTTTTTTTTTTAATTTTTAATGGCCACATAAGTAAGTAATTGTCACATCACAAAAAAAATTTTACCCAACTCTTTTATACCCTGACCCAACCCGAGATCCGATCCAAGACCCCTTTTAACCTCTGTAATACCCTAAATCATTTCACCATATCTTCTACAGCAATAACTTAGTCTACCTTGGATGTGAATGAATCAATACGCAAAGCAGCTTATTGCGTTGTTGCTAGTAAATTTTCTCCGCAGAACCTCAAGTATACCTGCCAAACGGACCGGGTTAACTCGGCCCGAATCGGCCCACTTAATAAAACTGGCATGGTTTGACCTGGCCTGGTCAGCCCAGGGCTATAGGGTACGGGGTCCCGGGCCGATTAAATTTTTTGGTTGGGCCCGGTTAACCCGGCCCGGACCAAGCTCGGTCTAGGCCCGTTGATTACCCGGCCCGAAAATTTTTTTTAAAAAAAAAAATTGATATTTGGGCCAAACTAGCCATTGGCCCAACGGCTATATAGCCGTTTTGGGGTCCAAACGGCTAGTTTGGGCCCATTTATTAAAATAAATTATTTAAAATATTTTTTAATCCAAAAAATATTCTATAAATACCCTACACTTTCAAATCATTTTTCACACTATTTTTCACTCTCTCAAATCTCAATTCTCAATTCTCAATATTCAATATATTTAATTTCCTAAAGTACTCACTTTAATTTTTTAATTTGTGACTACAAAGTACGAGTGGAAGTTTCTAAAGTCGCAATCTTTGGATATTTTCAAAATTTGGTATTGTCGTTCCATCTCTTACGTTTAATTTTTATTTATTATATTAATTGTTGAATATTTAATTTTATTATATTTGTATATTTTAAATTTTTTTCGTTTAATTTTCAAAATTTGATATTGTCGTTCCATCTCTCTTTTTATATTATCAAAGAAGAATTGTGAGTAATAATAACGTGGACAGATGACTAGAATAGCGAATTAGGTGCGGCAGTAGTAGTGTGCAACTTATTATCACACTACATTTTCTTCTTCCTTCTCGTTAATCGGATTACTCTTCTCTATTAAAATTGGATATTTAGTTATTGGGTATGAATTTGAAATTGAATTCTTTATTTTTAGAGGTTATGAATTTGGATAAGAAGGGTTTAGGTTTGAAGTTTTGGATTTGTTTGAATTGGTAAAGGGTTGAATGTTAGGCTCTCAATTGCTTTAAAAAAAAAAAAACAGACAAAAAAGTTAAAAAGGATATTTTTGTCAATAAATTTTTTTTTTATAAAAATAATACAATATTTATTATTTCTAATACATCAAATCAAACACTGTATAAAAAATAATGTCAGTATAATTAATACCAACATTACTAATACAAGCATTACTAATACATTTTATTCTGCATTATTCTCATACACAAACGACTCCTTAATATCCATTTATACAGGGATTTCTCAATTACTATGAATTTCGCTCAAGAACAATCATTAGAACTCTTTTATTCATTTCTCATCAGATCCGTCGATCGGCTACGTTTTGGAACTGCTTGAGTGTCTTAATAAGTCGTAACTAGAATCAGTTTTCGATGTTTAAGCAGCGTTGAACAATTCTACGAATTTATTAATGCACAAATCTCATTTAGTATAATCAGAAGTTTCCAAAAAAATGAATATCTGGAGTCAACAGAAAATCAACTCTCACTTGAATTTTCTAAAAACAAAATTTCTGCTACAAGTATTGTGCGCAAAGGCAACAAAAAGCTTAGAATGCATTAATTTGATCAAAAACCAGATCCTAATGAAAACATTTACAATTTTCATTGCTGATTACAAATTCTATACCTGATATTTAGATCTATATGCTAGTCCAAGTGTAACGAATTGAAAAAATTGCAAATCAGAGAATACAAAACACCAATTCTGCACGAAGCAAACATCAAGTTCCTCCCAGCTGACGAAATTCATAGATGGAATTACACAGCAAAAACACAGCAACGTGGGTTTATCCAAATATAGATGGAAACCTAAAGAAATTGAAATCTAAAGAAGCTAATTGATTTGGAGATGTCGATGAATTGCCTTAATGGTGAAATTTCTTCGAGAATCATAAAGCTGAAGAAATTAATGGAGCTTAACGAATCAAAAATTGGAGCTTGGATTTGGAAAAATTAAGAAAGATAAAGGGCAAAAAAAAAAAAAAAGGCG
The DNA here is from genome assembly GCF_002878395.1 of Capsicum annuum. Classification (NCBI taxonomy): domain Eukaryota; kingdom Viridiplantae; phylum Streptophyta; class Magnoliopsida; order Solanales; family Solanaceae; genus Capsicum; species Capsicum annuum. Next base: position 35,490,963 of record NC_061117.1, read on the forward strand.
GGAAGGAATAAAAATGTGGCGTTGACGAGGCATGCCACATGGAGTTCCTGTGTGACCATCCGTTAAATTAAGGGATATATTTATATATTTTAATAACAGCAGAAGTGTACAAATCGAACCGTTAAGTCAAATCGAATCGATGAATCAAACCAAATCGAGAAAAAAAACTGACTTATGGTTTGGTTTGATTAGTCTGGTGTTGACAAAAAAAATCCGATCATTCTTGATTTGGTTTGATATTAGCAAAAATAAAATCAAACCGAACCGACATAATATATATATATATATATATAATTTTAATTTTTTATACGTAAAAAAATATTACTTATAATCTACTTTCTAATTATTTTTATTATTTTTTTATATTCAGAAAATAGATATATATTCTTGAGCCTTTAATTATAATATTTGTCAATATAACAAAAAGAAAAATTATATATTATAGACAAAATACTATATTAATTACATGGTATGGTTAATGTTTTAAAAAATTATAATTCATAATTATTTGGTAGTTTAATTATTACTTTTTGTTCTATTGGCAAAAAAAGGCAACAATGGGAACATCAAAGCGCACGATTATTGAAGATATATTCTTCAACTTTTTTATTATCATTTTTATCTCAAAATCACTCTAATATCCTTGATTTTACATTGAAACAACAACAACACAGGCAACATCATATTAGTGTTCTTCAAGAGACCTTCTTCAACTTTTTTCTCCTTATTTTTCTCTCAAAATCACTTTAATATCATAAGATATCATCCTTGATTTTACTTTGGAGAACCTTTTTTGCGGATTTGTCACCACATAATATCCGTTTAGAATATTTATTGAAGATTTGAGGTAATTTTCAATATTTTTGATATTAGATTTAATTTTTTTATATATATATTTTGCAATCCTTTCTACCATAAATTTTGATTGAGATAACTTAGTTCAATCATTATTTTCTCAATTCAACTAAATTGTTATCAATTATATATTATGTGTCAATTATATATGCGTATATGTATAAGTTGTATATTAATTGTGTATATGATGTAATTGTATAAGTAGTATATATGTAAGTCAATTGTATAAGTCATATATGTCAATTGTATATGTCAATTATATAATTCATATATGTATAAGTTGTTAATTGTATATGTACATATATGCGCATATGTATAAATTGTATATTAATTGTATATATGATATAATTGTATAAGTCAATTGAATAAGTCGTATATGTATAAGTCATATATGTCAATTATATAAGTCATAAATTATATAAGTCATATATGCATAAGTTGTTAATTGTCTATGTACATTTTTTTTTTCAATTGTATATCTGAATGTTTGTATATTATTATAGTGTATATTAAATAACTATATATCTGTATATATACAATTTGCAGAATTTATATTGAGTGTGTACATATACATTTTGCCTAGTTTATATACAAATATACAATTCTTGAAATTATTCAAGATAAAAGAATGAGAAAGAAGGGTGAGTGGGAGATGGGGGACCAATAGAGGGACAAGAATGGAGAAGGGGAGAGAGAAGGAGGAGAGAGGTGAGAAAAAGTGTGAGAAAGAGAGGAATTTAAGGTATATCTATGTTTTGTAACTATGCAAACATTAACCATGTCTTGTAATTATGGACTAAAAGTTACCTATATCTGAATTTTTGCCATATAAAAACCTAAAACTCTTCATTGCTTCACTTTACATTTTGTTCATTCGTTCGTCAAGTTGTGATTTAGGTTCGTTTCTCTTTTTTTTTTTTTTATGGAATTATGTTATAGTTAATTACTTTATGGAATTAAGTTTTTAATAAGTTGTCTCCAATTCTTCATTCTTTTGTATGCTCACATTTTATGTGAAGGGAACTTTCAGACAAGCTACTGTGACTAGTGACTAAGAAATTGAACCACTAGATATCCACATAATATTACTCTGAGAGATAGTAGTTTAGACGTTTTAGTAATTTGTCAATTTAATTTTAATTGAAACTACTCTATGACCATTATTTTTTTTAATCTTTCTAGTGAAAATATTTATTTTTTTCCTTCAATCACATTATAATTGTAAAAAATCAAAAAAACCAAAAAATCGAGAAAATAAAAAAAACCCGACTAAAATCAAAATTTAAAAACCGATTGTATATTGGTTTGATTTGGTTTATAGATTTAGAAAACCGACATTATTGGTTTGGTTATATTTTAATGAAAAACCGAACCAACCCGACCTATGTACACCCCTACGTATAATTTAACCAAGGACATATTTAGCCAATTTATAAAAGTAGAGAGATATTTTTTACTCTTTTCCCTAATATTTAAGTAGGAAATATAAAAAGTTGGAGGTTTTTTTTGTAACCCATGAGATATAATTAGATGTGTTAAATATAATATGATAGAATTTATTATAATTAATTAAATAATGAAAAATGAGAAAAAAAAATTTAAAAAAAGAAAAATTAGAATGAAGGCTCTAAGACATGCCACATAGAATTGTCTAAGTAGTCATTTGGCCATGAAAATTAAAAATTTTCGGAGTTGGAGTTGAAATTGGAGTTGTGTTTGGTCATGTCGTTTTTTTTTTTTTTTTTACTTTTGAAAAAAAATTAAATATAATTTTATGCCCCAACTTTTACAAACTATCAAAATCATCCAACTAAAATTTACCTGCTAACGAAAAAAAAAACACAATTAGACACTTTTATAAAAATAATTACATATACATGATCATATTTAATGAATTTCAATTATGACATATATAATATTTACATTAATAGCTGTTTTCTCATATTTGAAAATTTTAAATATGAATGTTATATTAACATATCACTACTTCCTATTTTTTAGGTAACAAATATTATCTTTCAAACAAATTTATTTTTGTAGGAATTTATTTAATTTATTTTTTTTATTTTCCGTTCCTAAAAAAATAGAAAATTATGAGTTGTTATTAAATTTTAGGGTGCCGCTAATTTATTTCTTTAATTTTCTTATATATGAAAGATTTTACTGTGTTTGAATAAATTATTTCTATGTAAAACATACTTTGCATATCTATGGTATATTATATCATATACCATAAATATATAAATATGCTTAGTATATTTCTTTATACTTTGTATATTTATATATGTGTGTATATGGTATATACATGATATAAACTTCATATATAACATACTTTGTATAATTATGTTATAAATATAATACTTTATATATTTATGGGTATAAATATAATACGTTCTGTATAAAGATTTCAAGTATTATGGTATATAAAGGTAGCAGATGCAGTTTAAGGTATAAATTTGTTAAATTGAACATATTTTTTTATGAAAAATATGTATCACCGATTTATATTTTTAGCATATATATGATATAAACTATTTATATTTGAATAGTATAATAAAGATGTACACAATATAATATATATAATCAAATTGAAAATGAGAATAATTTGTGGCAGTGGTAAACTAATCTGCTACAACTTTATTAATTTCATAAATATAGAAAACGATTATCCATTATTAATTACACGACTATAATTCCTTAAACGTCCATATCACAACAGAAAAATTATTATTATTATTATATTATAGTAATTAGGATCATTACTAATAAGATAATATCTTAAATAAGGGAGAAATTAAATAAGGGAGAAAAATAATGATGAGAGAGAAAAAGAGATATATATTAATTAGGATAGCATTAAGTTTGAAATTATCATTATCTTATCCTTTAAAACTGCTAAATACGTAATATTGAAAAAGTAATGTTATAAGGAGAGTTTTATGTAAAAATTTAAAAGAATAGGGTTATATGTAATAATAATAAAAGTTGGAATTTGAGTTGGAAAATTGGGAAAACACCAAAAACCTGTTTTCCCTTTTTAGAATTTTTTTTCGAAATTATTTTCTGAATTTTCATGACCAAACACCACAATTTCCAACTCAGATTTTTTTTTTCAGAAAAAAAGAAAAAATATTCATGGCCAAACGGGCTCTAAGAGTCTCCTTTATATATATATTTAATTTAATTTGGGCAAAATTCAGAAATAGCATACTTATCCTCTTCATAATGAGTTTCAGAACAACAGTTTCATAATTACATAATATAGCAAGTTGTATTTTGTATTTTTGCAAATTGTTGCTACAAAAATATAAGTACATATGATTTTTACTGCCCTTATGATCGATATGTATTTTGTATTTTTGCAAACTGTTGCTACAAAAATACAAATACATACAAATACATATGCTACAAAATGTAATTTGATAAAAGTATTGTTATTTTTTGTAATTTAATACTTAAGTATGCTGCTTTATGTATTTTTTAAAATTCAGAAATAACATATTTTTCCCCTTAATTATGAGTTTCATTGCAACAGTTTCATAATTACATAATATAGTAAGTTGTATTTTGTATTTTTGCAAACTGTTGCTACAAAAATACAAAAACATATGATTTTTACTGCCCTTATAATCAATATGTATTTTGTATTTTTGCAAACTGTTGCTACAAAAATACAAATACATATGCTACAAAATGTAATTTGATAAAAGTGCTGCTATTTTTTGTAATTTAATACTTAAATATGCTACTTTATGTATTTTTTTCATTTAATTTTGCATTGACAAATAAATTTGTACGTTGAAAACATATCAAAACTTCATATAAAAAATATCACATGACCATTTAGCATATTTCAGTAAAACCTTGCAAACGTCCTTAGTGACTCTTCAATAGTATCAATTACACATTTTCACAAAATGAATTTTAAAAAGGAAATCGCAATTAGTTTAATACCAAGAGACATTACATTCATTAAAAACCATCTAATAATTAATCACCATATTGAATTCATATCAACCACATACTGTCAGTTACATTTCGTGAAGCAGACACAAGAGACACGTATAAAAAACAATTAATTCTCTTATATCAAAACCTATATTAAAATAGTAATTCTAGACATGAATAACTTCAACATACAACATTATAATTATTAAGATCTTATTAAATTCAAATAAAATTTTTACTAAGCTTTTCCAAATGATCTCACAAACATCAATTTGAATTAAATATTATCATTTCTATACCACCTCAATTAGTTTCAATATTTTTACATGTGAGTTTAATATGAAGAAATTTTTTCATTCTAAGAACTTTAAGGAGTTCTAGAATCACCAACATATATAGATCATTCTACTTCTTCAACTTGGATGTAGAATACAACATAATAATTTAGTCAGCACAATGTGCCAACAACACAAAGCCTAATACCCAATCTTTCACATGGTGGCCACAAGATTTACTTGAGAAATGACCACATTCATTTAAATCATCCGCGTGTATAAATTTATTTTTCTTAGCAAGATTATCATTTTCTTTACTAATTAACATACAGTAGCCTCATGCATGACTTGTGTGGTCAAGGGCGATGTAGGATATATAAGCAAAAGTAAATGTGGTATTGCGATATTAGGAAGAGAGGTTGATCATTAAAACTTAAAAGAGTTACAGTAACATCACATTTACACTTTACATAATAAAACATGCACAAAAGAAAAAAATAAATAAAAAACACAATGAATATGAAAGGATAATTAACACTCATTCTTGGCATGTTGAAATTTTTGAATTTTCATTTCAAAAGACGTAAAAAAGGTAAAAATGAGGAAAAAAAAACAAAACACATGTTATTATAACTGTTTCATTCTATCATAACATATTGTAATTTTAAAATTAGTTTCAATAGGATTTCATTCATTATGAATATTACATCTAATTTTTTCTAAAAGAAAAAGTAATTAAAAAGACAGAAGAAAAAAGTTAGTGATGTGTTTTGACCAACAAAACTGTCACAACACCTTTTTTATCACTTCTATACTATGTTTCAAATATAGAGTTTGAACAAAACGACAAAGAGTAATAAATTATACATGAAAGAAAAAAAGAACAAAATAATGAAAATTAACAAAGTTCACTTAGCAAAATTATTTGCCACTAATACGTGAAAAATTCGTAGAGGACGGATAAAATTCGATCTATTAAAGAACACATAAATAAATTGTTAAAATATATTCAATAAATAAATACTAGGGAGGAAAAGAAAATGTTGACGGATAGTTATGATTTTTATTACAATAATATAGCAACAAATTAAAAAGAAAAGATTTATAGAAAATAAATATTATGCTTGATTAAAAAGTTGTTCCAAGCCACATTGATAAGAGAAAAAAATGAGAAAAATAATAAATATGATCCTTAATACTGAATATTCCTCATATTTTAAGAATCATAACTTACAAGAAACACATACAAATAAAATAAAGTAATGAACTTAAGAGTTTTAATAATTGGACTATTACACTAAATTAAATTGAGGATGATGGAAAAAAAAGAGAAGGAAAGCAACTTCTTGAGAGTAGAATCTATAACTTCTAATGTGTTGATTTGGAACATGATTTCAAGAATCAAAAGAAGTTCACAATGTTTTGGACATTGTAAAAAGCCTTCAAGCCACAATACGATGAATGAAACATGTGATTTTTTCTTGAAACTATATCTATTTTCTTGATGCTGAAAACGACTATATGAGCATATGTATGAAGAAGTGCAAGTGCTTTCACCATTAATATCAACACGACAATTTTATTTCTTAAGATTTGGAGAAAATAAAAATGAGTATTCATCAAATTCATATTAGATTGTTATTTATAGAATGATTAGACTATAAAAGTTAAACAAAAGGGAGGTGAGAAGACATAATATTTAGAGAAGACATATATATATATACTAGTTTAGGTGTTTGCACCTCGCACGTGTAACTCACTTTATTGAGTTCAAATGTTACACTAAATAGAATATTTGTTTAAATAATAAAGATGTATACAATAATTAAATTCAACATTTTTTGGAGAATTTATTTAATTAAGCCCAACCTTTACCAAAAAAAATTGTCAAAATCGATCGACATTCATTTACCACCTGTAACTCTAATAAAATAATAGATGATACAGACATCAAAATAAAATAATTAAATTTAACCTTAACACAAAATTTTTCTTAAAGCCGCCTGATACTCATCTACCACGTGTAAATTATAACAAAATATTACGATAATAGAGATATCAAAATAATACAATTAAACTTAACCTTTACACAAAAAAAATCTCAAAACAAAGATATAAAAATAATACAATTAAACCTAACATTTATCTAAAAAAATTCCTCAAAGTCGACCGATATTCATCTACCACCTGTAAATTCATCTACGACCTGTAAACTACAAAAAAATAATACAATAGTGATCACAAAGCTTCAGTTTTGATGAAAATAATTCTTGGCTGGGTGAAAATTTTGACAAAAATAAAAAAAGATTAAACATCCACCAATCAAGACATGCAACCGAATCAAGTTAGATGAACATCAATCATATTTTTCGAATAAGTAAATCAAATTCTTCTCTAGTTTAACGTGCATCTCAATATTTATAGAAGTATTTTCTTAATAGAAACCTATTTTAGGAGTATTTTTCTATCATATTTTAGGAGTATTCTTCTAATTGATCGATACAAAGAAAAATATTAATTGATTTTCCTTCATATATTTTAGGAGTCCCATATATTGTAAGAGTCTAATTAATATAATAAAAATAATTAAATAATAAATTAAAGAAAATAGTGAAAATATAGTTTTGTCTAAAGGAGAGTGACAAAAAGTTCAAATAACTTTTCTAAGCGTTTTCATACTTTTAAAATATTATTATTATTATTATTATTATTATTATTATTATTATTATTATTATTATAGATAGATAATTAATTTTATAAAGTTAATAATAATAATTGAAGAAAATTGGCGAAAGGACTCCAAATTGGAAAAGAAATCAAAATAATAAAAGTTAACGTTGGAATCATATAAAATCGAGGAAAGGAAAATAAGTTTTTTTACCTAACACACCTAATGCAATAACTATGCCCACGTCTCTTACCATATTTATAGATTGTTTTAATACTCTTTATTAATTATCATATATTTTATTACTCCCTTTTCACTTACAAAATAAAACCAACCAAAATTTATTTTTCATATATTTTTCCTCTTACCATATAATTCAAGACTCCTTAATCTTATAAGATTATAATTAATTTTATAAAGTTAATTAAATAATAATTGAAGAAAATTGGTGAAAAGATGATTTTATCAAAAGAAAAGACTTTTAATGAAGGGTAAAAAGTTCAAATCATATTTCTAAAGGTTTTCACACTTTTAATATATACTAGTTTAGAGTACGCGCCTCGCGTATGTACCTTACTTTATTGAGTTCAAATGTTACCCTAAATAGGATATTAGTATAAATAAGAATGATGTATACAATAATTAAATTAATATTTTTGAAGAATTTATTTAATTAAACCTAACCTTTACCAAAAAAAATTCTCAAAGCCGATCGACACTCATCTACCACCTGTAAATTATAACAAAATAATATGATGATAGAGATATTAAAGTAGTACAACTAAACTTTATATTTACAAAAAAAAAAAAAAAACTCAAAACAGTGATATAAAAACAATACAATTAAACCTAACCCTTAGCTAAAAAAATTCACTCAAAGCCGCCCCGCATTGATCTACCATCTTTAAATTCATCTACGACCTGTGAACTACAACAAAATAATATAATAGTGATCACAAAACTTCAGTTTTGATGAAAATAATTCTTTGTCTGGGCGAAAATTTTGACTATAAAAAATGACTTGAATGAAAATAAATAAATATATATATATACGCACAAGTTGAATTCCATTATGTTGACAAAAACAGTAAAGAAGTTGAGGATTAAAAAATTAAGCATCCGCTCACCAATCATATTTTTCCAATTAAGTAAATTAACTCCCACATGGTTTAAAATCTTAAGAAGTAAGAAGGTTTTGAGAAAAAAAAAAGTATAACATAATGCTTCTCCATCCACTATGGCAAATAATATAAGAAATTCATTGTTGAACTAATTAGAGAATAAGAATATTTGCAAGTCCTCGTGACAAAAAGAGATGAACACAAAGGATATTAGGTTAATGCTTTATCTGCAATAGTCTAGCTAAGCTTTGGAGGCAAAAAGCAGTAAAATCTAAAGGCAAAAAGCAGTAAAATCTTCTACTCCTACGAGTAGTAAGCATAATATATAAATCCACATCTCAATATTTATAGAAGTATTTTCTTAATAAAGTCATATTTTAGGAGTATTTTTCTATAATAAAAATAATCAAATAATAAATTAGAGAAAATAGTGAAAAGACAGTTTTGTCTAAAAGAAAGTCTTTTAATGAGGGACAAAAAGTTCAAATCACTTTTCTAAGGGTCTTCACACTTTTAATATACTAGTTTAGGTGTACGTGCTTTTCACGTATATGTAATTAATTAACAATAATAGAATATCAAAAGAACAAATTATTGTGTGTACGTTATAATATTAAGTTAAAAATTTAAAAAATCAACACTAATTTTAAGGCAAAAAATGTGAAGAACATGATAATTCACCATACGTTTTCTAATGTCTCTTTTAATTATTATAGACATGTGAAATATATTAAAATATACTTTAATCTTGTAGTTTTAAATATACTGTATGAAAATTTAGAAATAGAGTATTTTAAAAAAAGATATTGAAATGAACTAAAAAAAAGGTAAGATAAACAATTGAATTCGTGTATTTTTTCGTATGCTAAAGAAATAACATATTTGTGTGCTTGAGTATGTATGTATACAGGAAAACATTTCTTTGTGTAATTTCTTTTACACCAACCATTAATTGAGCCAACAAATACTCTTTTTTTAGACTTTTTTTACGTTTCATGCCTTATAGAATTTTAAAATAGTACTACTCCTTTAGATACACATTTGTAGTGCTTTCTAGCTAATTAAGATTTAATAACCTTTTTTAGTTGCTTTCAAAGTTCTAAATATTTTTTTAAAAGAATCCAATTAAAAAAATAAGATTAAATCACAATTAGTACAAATTTTTCAAAAAAGTTTAGATGAAAATACATGAAAAAAATTCATGGTATTCAAAATTAAGGAACAATATGAAACAAACTAAATAACCATTATTATGTCTTATTTCAGTGCTCAATTAACTTGAAGTATCTAACTACAAAAAAAGCAAATAAGATCTATTAGAAAAATAACAATTAACATCCTAATGATCTATATTTAAATTGTCAGAATCCTCTATGAAGGTTCGAATCAATTATTACACTGTATTTATATTGTTGGATGGAATTCGCTATTTAGGAGAAGAAATCAATTAAGAAAAAACACTGTAAAAAGTCAAGTTACAAGCCAAACAATTAATAAATAAAAATCAAATCTCCTAAAAATCTAATCCCATGAATAATCCTCAGAACATAGTATACGTAGTTTTTTAACCATAAAACAAAAATAAAAAAATCTTTAATTAATAAGATAACTAATTATTATGCATTCAGAATGACCTATCAATTTTTCGTAACGATGCGACGATCTAAATAATTTATCCAAAATCATAAATAAGTCAATTTCATTACTAATTATCATGAATTTTGAATGACCAATCAATTTTTCATGACAAAATGTGACGATCTAAATAATCTGTCCAAAATTGTAAATAATTCAATTTCAAATTACTAATTGTATATGAAATACTATAAATAAAACTCACAAAGAAATTTCTTAATTTATAATTGTTTATCAAAAAATACATCATTTATTATTGTAAACTTCAAAATCAGTCTAAAATTTTAGAAAATATAACTCTGGACAAATTCACTACAAGAATCTGTAATTTTGATAAAGAATATGAATGATATATTTATGGTGGAAAACATAAAAGAAAGTAATAAGACAAACATTAAGATCTATTATAAAAGAAAAATTCGTAAAGAAAGAAAACCTAGAAATACAAAAGTGATAAAGTTTATGAATGAGATTGTACAATAATATTTTTTTTATAGATATAGGAGATCCTAAACCAAAAAGAAATTAAAAAAATAAATATTGTCTAAACCAAAAAGGAATTAAAAAAATAAATATTGTCTAAACTAAAAAGGAATTAAAAAAAAAATATTATAGATTCCAACACCTAAAAAAAAAAACCTAAAACATGAAAACTTTTTGAAGAAAAAGACAATAGACTCTACTTTAAGAAAACATTACGTAAATAAAAAATATAAAATTTTGTAAAGTATAGTTATAGAGAATTTTATCACGGTAACGTGATTTGGATAAATATGGTAATTTAAGAAAAATAATAATTTTGGAATTTATGCTCTTAAAATATATTATAGTATTTATATGATTATAAGAGTTTTTACTACTAATAAAAAGAGAATCTGAATCTCTACTTTGGATCACCTGATTTTAAAAAAATTTAATAATCAAAATTTAGTATATTTATTTTATTAGGATTCCATATATATATATATATATATATATATATATATATATATTCTATTGGTTATTTCTTTCCATATATTTCAAAAGTCCTTAATTTCTATCCCATATATTTTAGGAGTGTTTAATTTTTATTCATATATTTTTAGGAGTCCTTAATTTGATTAAATAATAATTTTTTTTTTAAAAAAAAGGTGAAAAGATAATTTTGTCTATTGTAGAGACTTTTAATGAAGGGAAAAAGTTCAAATCACTTTTCTAAAGGCCTTCACACTTTTAATACATTATAGATTATAGATTATAGATTATAGATTATAGATATAGATATAGATATATATATAGATTATAGATTATAGATTTTACTTTTGTATATATATATATATATATATATTAAGTGGATAAGTAGGGCCTACTATTCGTGTCTCAAAAAATTAGTGGAGGATCACACAATTTTTGTTGGTTGTGTCACTTCCATAGTAAAATTAGGCGGCTACTTTATGCCCAAGAAAAGCAATTTAGTTGCTAAGTAGCCGTTTGGCCATGGAAATTATTTTTTTTGCAGAGTTGGAGTTGGAGTTGAAGATGAAGTTGGAGTTGGAGTTGTGTTTGGCCATATCTTGTTGATTTTTTTTTTTAGACTTTTGAAAAATCTTTTTTAAATATGATTTTATGCCCTCAGCTTTTAAAAATTATCAAAATCACTGAACTACTAATTTACCTACTAACATACAACCAAATGTTGAGAAAATAATTTATATGTCTTCAATTAATGGATATAAATATATTTTTTATATTCTTAAATTTGTTGATGAAAATTCTTAATTACTTTCACTTGGATTAATTATTTTATTGAATTTGGTCTTTTTAAAAAAATTTACGGATGAATTATTTCTGAATAGATTAGTGCTAATTTTTTGCTTTTTCCTTATTGGTGATATTGATTTTCCTTGAATATTATTGTATCGTAAATATGGATCATTACATTATGTTCGATATGCGACTTTACTGACCACTTTTTAATAATTTATTAAAATCATAATAGTCATTATATGACAGATACAGAAAATTAGAATGGCAAGAAAAAAATATTAAATTTCTCATTTTTAAATAACATAATGTACTAGGCCTTATATTTCTATAATATAGTTCATTCAAAACAAAAGTTGATATATTTCCGCCATGGATTGCCATTTACTTCACGTTAGTAAATTTTGGTTAAAAGAAGAAAAAAGAGATTAGAATATCTGTAACAATTAAAAATGATGTTGTACCATTAAAAATAAATAATATTTTTCTTGGTGGTTGATTCATGGTTGTAGTTATAAAAGGAGTTTGTGTAAAATTTAAAGATTGAGGTTATATGTAATAATAATGAAAGTTGAAAGTGGAAGTGAAAAATTGTGAAAACAAGAAAAAGTTATTTTCACTTTTTGGAAACCAACTCCAGAATAATTCTTCGAATTTTCATGGCCAAACACCACAATTTCCGAAAAAGTGAAGAAAGTGAAAAAAAATCCGGAGAAAAGAATTTTTTTTATGGCCAAACGGGCCCTAAGTTTACTGCTAGCTTTTAAAAAGTAGTAGTTTATAAGTTATTCTCTTTAGTATAAGATAAATGAACTGTTGAATTATTTTTTAATTTTTAAAATAAATAAATTATTTATTTTTATGTTGGAAAATTCTTTCAATGTTAACTTTTCATTTAATAAGGTTTTTAAGTATTTTATATTTTCTAGGAGAATAATTAAAAGAGTGATAGTGAAAATTAACCTATTATTTATGTCCTAGAAAATTTTTCTTAAGGACTGTGTCGTATCTCAACAATTCACTTATTTTGGATTAGAGGATATCATATCCCATCAATTCATTTATTTTGGACCAGGGGAGGTAAAAGTCAAAAGTCACAAGTAAGAGAAACCTTATTTTTGACTTTTGACTTATTTTTGTTCTTTTTTGACCTAAAAGTGAGTGCTTAAAAGTACATTTTGTTTTTTTCAAACACAACTAAAACTAAAAAAGATATTTTAAAAGCCAAAATACTTAAAATAAGTCAATTCAAAACACTCACATAGTGTTACTATGAGCCCATTTGGATAAGATTAAAATCAGGTCAAACCTGCTTTCAATCTCTTTTAGTCTAAATTTTTTGACTATTGAAGGCGGATACGTCCTATCTCATTTGATATATATATTTTTCATCTCTTCTGGTTTTGCTTGCCTATTTAGCGGTTTTTAGTCGTACCCTTTTGCTCGTCGTGTTTTTCTCTGTTTTCTTCTATCGTATCAGTTTGAGTGGTGGATGAGGAAATAGATGGTGGAATAGGGTCATGTCATAGGTTGGGGTCGGGGCTGGGATCGGATCTAGGTTTGAGTCTGGGGTTGGGGGCGAGGGGGAGTAGGGCTAGGTGGGATAAGGGTGCTTCTACGTTGAGAATTTCGTTGTGGAATATAGGGTCGCTTTAAGGTAAGTCTATAGAGCTGGTGAATATTCTTAGAAAAAAGAGGGTTAGTATAACGTGTGTCCAGGAAACTAAATAGGTAGGCACTAAGGCGAGGGATGTGGATGGATATAAGTTGTGGTACTCGGGCAACGTGAGACAGAAATGGGGTAGGTATCTTAGTAGATGAAGAACTTAGAGAGGATGTAGTAGAGGTTAAGAGAGTTAGTGATAGGTTGATGTCTATTAAGTTGGTCATTGAAGGGTCTACAGTGAACGTTATCAGTGCTTACGCTCCGCAAGTAGGTTTGGACGAGGTGGAGAAGAAAGGCTTTTGGGAGGTTTTGGATGAGGTGGTGAGGAATATCCCGAGCAATGAGAAGTTTTTCATGGAAGGAGATTTCAATGGGCATATTAGGTCTTTGTCGAGAGGTTATGATGATGTGCATGACAGTTTTGATTTCGCGGAGAGGAATGAAGGAGGAGCTTCTTTTTTGGATTTTTCTAGGGCTTTTGGGTTGTGGATAGTGAATTCTAGCTTTCCGAAAAAGGAGGATCACCTTATCACATTTCGTAGTTCAGTGTCTAAGACTCAGATAGACTTTTTGCTCCTTAGGAAGGGCGATAGAGCGCTATGTAAAGACTGTAAAGTAATACCTAGCAAAAATCTTTTGACTCAGCATAGGTTGTTGGTAACAGACTTGGTTATCAATAAGGGCAAAAAAAAAGGAGTGTGAAGGCTCGGACCAGGATTAAGTGGGGTAGCTTGACTTTGGCTAGTGCTTTGAAAATGAAGGAGAAGTTGAAGAGTAAGGGGGTTTGGGAGAGTAAAGGGGATGTGGATAATATGTGGGAGACGACTGCCAGTTGCATTAGGGAGATCGCTAGAGAGGTGTTGGGTGTCTCGAGAGGTCGATCTGGCAAACATCGAAGAGACTGGTGGTGGAACAAAGAGGTTAAGAGGAATGTAAAGTCTAAGAAAGCGACTTATGCTAAGTTGGTGTAGAGCAATGATGATAAGAAAAGACAGGCGTATAAGGAGGAGTATAAGTTAGCTAGAAGAGAGGCTAAAGTAGCGGTTACAGCGGCTAAGACAACAACTTTTGAGAGCTTGTATACGGAGTTACAAGAAAAAGAAAGGGATAAGAAGTTGTATAGGCTTGCCAAGGCCAGGGAGCAGAGGGCTCGTAACCTTGACCAAGTGAAGTGCATCAAGGAAGAGGATGGTACAATGTTGGTTGAGGATATCCTTATTAGGGAGAAGTGGGAGTCCTATTGTCATAAACTTTTGAACGAAGAGGAGGACAAAGCTTTCGTGTTGCGCGACTTGGAAAAATCTGAGGAGTGTCCCTATTATGGTTATTGTAGGCGTATCAAAGTTGAGGAGGTCAAGAGAGATATTCGCAGAATACAGCGGTGTAGAGCGACGGGGTGAGACGAGATTCTAGTGGATTTTTGGAAGAGCATTAGTAGGGCAGTTTTAGAGTGGTTAACAAGGTTGTTTAACATTATTTTTATGGTGATGAGGATGCCTGGAGCGTGAAGGTGGCGTACGATGGTTCCATTATATAAAAACAAGGGAGACATTCAGAGTTGCAACAACTATAAAGACATTAAGTTGTTGAGTCATACTATGAAGGTTTGGGAAAGGGTGGTAGAGTTGAGGCTGAGAAGGATCGTGAATATCTCTGAGAATAAGTTCGGTTTCATGCCAGGTTGCTCGACCACTAAGGCCATTCACCTTGTAAGGATATTAGTGGAGCAGTTTCGAAAGAGGAAGAAGGACTTGCACATGGTGTTTATTGATCTTGAGAAGGCATATGACAGAGTTCCGAGGGAGATTCTATGGAGGTGCTTAAAAGCTAGAGGGGTGCCCGTGGCGTACACTAGATCGATCCAGGACATGGATGATGGGGCGAAGACTCGTGGACGGTAGTTGGAGATTCGGAGCACTTTTTAGTTCCGATAGTATTGCATCGGGGATCAACTCTTAGCCCATTTTTATTTGCCTTGGTGATATATGTTTTGACGCGATATATTTAAAGACAGGTGCCTTGGTGTATGTTATTTGCGGATAATGTGGTACTGATTGATGAGACTCGGGGAGGAGTTAATGATAAGTTGGAGATTTGGAGGCAGACGTTTGAGTCTAAAGGATTTTGGTTGAGTAGAACCAAGACTGAGTACTTGGAGTATAAGTTTAGTGATGTGTCGTAGGAGGATGGAGTGGTGGTGAAGCTGGACTCTCAGGCCATTCAGAAGAGGGGGAGTTTCAAGTATCTGGGTCTATGATTCAGTGAAATAGCGAGATTGACGAGGATGTCACGCATCGTATTGAGGTAGGGTGGTTGAAATGGAGGCTCGCTTCGGGAGTCTTATGTGATAAGAAGGTACCCACGAATCTTAAAGGTAAGTTCGATAGAGTGGCAGTCCAGCCGACTATGTTGCATGGAGAGGAATGTTGGCCAGTTAAGAATTCTCACACCCAAAAGTTGAAGGTGGCGGAGATGAGAATGTTGAGATGGATATGTGGACATACCAGGAAAGATAGGGTGAAGAATGAGGTTATTCGGGAGAAGGTGAGAGTTGCTTCGGTGGAGGACAAGATGCGAGAAGTAAGTTTACACTGGTTCGGGCACGTGATGAGGAGGGGCTCGGATGCTCTAATGCAGAGGTGTGAGACACTAGCTATGGATGATTTTAGGCAAGGTAGAGATAGACCAAAAAAATATTGGAGGGAGATGATTAGGCATGATATGAAGCAGTTACAACTTATGGAGGACATGAGCCTTGATAGGAAGGTGTGGAGGACGAGTATTAGGATAGAGGGTTAGGGGGTGGGAGTGCGTCGGTAACAGTAAGGGAGCGTTCTTTTGTGTTTGTATTTTCTTATTCGTGGTGTTGTGTGATGTCTATGATTTCGGTTAGATAGTTCTTAGTATTATCTTATGGTTGTAATATTATCTTGTTGCAAGTAGTGTTAGTTTATTTTGCATGCCGTACTAGATTATATGCGCTTATCTTTTATGTTTGTTATACTGTTATCGGTTCTAAGCCGAGGGTCTATCGAAAATAACCTCTCTACTTCATTTGAGGTAGTAGTATGGTCTGCGTACACTCTACCCTCCCCAGACCCCACTATGTAAGAATATACTGGGTATGTTGTTGTTGTTGGTAAAATTAAAAATTAATTAAAACAAGCCAAAAACTGATTTAAAAAAGCAAAAAAGTAAGAAGCTGGTACCCTCAGTTTTTTTTTGCTTTCTAGATTGAAATTCTTTTAAATTTGACCAAAACATTTATCTTTTTATCCCTTACATTTTTTCTCCAATTCCCAATACCCCGAACATGTAGCCCTTGAATATATGACTTTTCTTTCTTTTTCTCTTTGTCGCTTCTCTTCATCTTTCTCCTTTGTTTTTACTGAATTCATCATTGCATTGAAAGTTTGCTCAAAAATTTTATTTTAGAATTAAAAGTTATAAATAATTCACCTTATTTGTGGTGTTAACAACTTTAAGCACATTTAAGTCATTTTAACAATAAAGAAGTGTTTAACATCACTTGTTTATCAAATACATCAACGACTTTTTTTCAGTTTCAACACTTCTATCCAAACACTTGTATGCTTAATTTATAAGCATTTATTTTAAGCTTTCAATCACTTAAGCTAAAAAAACTATTCTTTTAGTCCTATCCAAACGGGCTCTATATATAAGCACGAGCAACAGGCAGCTGAAGCAAATAATTGACGGTTGTCATTTCTGCTTCTAATCGAGAGAATTTTTATAATTTTTGATTTTTATTTTAATTTAATAATTTTATTTTTAGTTTAAACTTGTTATATATTTGAAATGTAAAAATTATTATAAATTATCATAATTAATAATTTAAATTATTTAGAGACATAAAATCATTTGATTGACCGAAATTCTATCAATGCAACATAAATTGGGATATATTATTTAATTTTTTTTGTGAAAAGTAATATAAATTACAATAATGCAACATAAATTGGGATACATTATTTAAAAATTTCATGAAAAGTAATATAAATTATAATAATTACCAAACTAAAATATTTGAAAGATATATACAAAATTTGCTTGACTTTTCAAATTCTATCGGTGTCATGTAAATTGGGATAGTCAGAGTATTACTTGAAAATTATGTGGTCGCATAAATCATAATAGAATTAACAATTTAAAACATCTAAAACTATATAAAAAATTTGGTTGACTTTCTCAAATATAAATATTCCATCAGTGTCACATGGATTGGGATAAAAAGAGTAGCAAATACTATTTGAAAATTATGTAAAAGCACTACAAATCAATAACTAATAACGTAAAATATTTAAAAATATACAAAAAAAATTATTGACTTTTCAAATTTCATCTATACGACATAAATTAAGATAAAAAGGTGAAAATAAATAAATACAAGAAGTAGCAAACTTAAGTCCATAATTAAGCTAAATAGCAACACTTTAAAAAAATTATGTGGGATAACAACAATAACAATATTTTAATCGCTCTATATAGTCCCTTATTTTTCTCTCTTTCTCACCTCATATCTCTAACTTTTTTGTTCTTTCTTTCTTTTCTTGTTAGTTTTTTTCATATTCTTATTTTTTATCATTTTTGTTTTTTTTATATTGATTTTTTTTCATTTTTTGTCTCTTCTATTTCTCTTTTTTTTTTTGTTCCTTTTTTTGTTTTTTTCTTTTACATCTTTTTATTTTTTCCTTTCTCATATTTTTATTTTTATTTTTATTTTTCTATTTTCGTTTTCTTCTTCTTATTTTCTATTATTGTTTTTCTTATTTCTTTCTTTTTGCTTTTATTTGTACTTTTCTATTTCACTTTCTTCCTTTTTTTTATTTTTCACTTCTTTAACTTTGAGTTTTTTCTTTTTCTGTTTTTATTTTTTGTATCTTTTTCTTTTTTAACTCTTCTATCTCTAGCTTCTATTTTTCTTTCTATTTTTTTCTTTTCTATTTTTTTTGTATTTTTTTTCTCATTTTCTTTTAGGATCTATTTTATATTTTCTTTAATTTTTTTTAAAATATGACTACGTCGTGCATAAGTGATGAATGATAATGAAAATACCATAAGCATTTATTGTATTTGTATTCGCATTATTATTTATATTTTATATTCATTGATACAAATATCTTCGTAATTTACAGTTTTCACTTGTATTTTATAGTTTGCACTTGTATTTGTATTTTATAATTTGTATTTTTATTTGTATTTTATAATTTGTACTTGTATCTGTATTTTATAGTTCGCACTATCATTTATATTTTATATAATTCTCACTTGTATTTTAAAGAATTATTTTATATTTGTATTTTATTGTTGACTGCATATTATATTTATCTTGTGATTCTATTTTATTTATATTTTTATTTTTATTTTATTTTCATAATACACTTGTAGTTTTAAAAAATTATTTTGAATTTATATTTTTAAGTTGCTCGTATATTTTTTTGTATTTTAATTTCATTCATTCGTATTTGAATTTATAGTTGATTGCATTATTTGTATTTTAAACAAGTAAAAAAGAATTGTTATTTTTCTTTTTATGAACACTTGTGTTTATATTCATTGATATGAATTGTATTTTATTGATACAAATTGAGCAATACAAATACAAATATTACATTTGTATCAAATGATACATGTTTATACAACTTGAACCATACATATACAAATGATACATGTGTGTGTATATATACACACACACACACACATACACACAAATGATAAGTTTGACATACAAATACTAACACAATATTTGTATTAAATGATGCATTGCATACTTGTATATTTTAGACTCAAGCAAGTACAATTAATACATATACTTACTTGTACACAAATACAACAACAACAACAACAAACCCAGTGTATTCCCACCTGGGGGGGGGGGGGGGGGGGGGGGGTAAGATGTACGCAATCCATACCTCTACCTCTGAAGAAGTAGAAAGGCTGTTTCCGATAGACCCCCGGCTCAAGACACGAGATACCACACACACACATAGTAAAGCACAGCACAAGATTACATAACATAAATACGGCACCCATAAGTAATATAAAATAGAGGAAAGCACACAGATTCATAATAAAACATGGAACACGGACTCCTAACAAGAATAAACCCCCACCAAGTAATTCCCTACACTAGCGACTCAAACTGGCCCTAGTCCTCTGCCCTAATTCGCGTCCTCCAGACCTTCCTATCTAGGGTCATGTCCTCGGTGAGCTGTAACTGCTCCATGTCCCGCCTAATCACCTCACCCCAGTACTTCTTCGGCCTACCCCTACCCCACCTAAAACCATCCAACGCTAGCCTCTCACACCTACGGACCGGTGCATCCATGCCCCTCCTCTTCACGTGTCCAAACCATCTCAATCGGGCTTCCCGCATCTTGTACTCCACTAGAATCACACCAACCTTCTTCCGGATGGTCTCATTCCGAACTCTATCCCCTCTAGTCAGCCCACACATCCAGCTCAACATCCGCATTTCTGCCACCCTCATCTTTTGGATGTGGGAGTTCTTAACTGGCCAACACTCCGCTCCATACAACATGGCCGGACAGACTACCGCCCTGTAGAATTTGCCTTTAAGCTTGGGCGGCACCTTCTTATCACACTGCACCCCCGACGCGAGCTTCCACTTCATCCATCCCGCCCCAATACGGTGCGAGACATCCTCGTCAATCTCACCGTTACTCTGGATCACGGACCCGAGATACTTGAAACTCTCCCTCTTACCTACCTCCTATGATTCCAGCTTCACTACTACCTCAGTCTCCCGCCTCACGTCATTAAACTTGCATTCCACATACTCTGTCTTGCTTTTGCTCACCCTGAACCCTTTAGACTCAAGGGTTTGCCTCCACACCTCTAATTTGTCACTCACACCCCTTCGAGTCTCATCTATCAGAACTACATCATCTGCAAAAAGCATACACCACGGTACCTACCCTTGAATACGCCGCGTCAACACATCCATCACCAATGCAAACAAAAAGGGACTAAGAGTAGATCCCTGATGCAACCCTGTCCGGACAGTGAAATGCTCTGAGTCTCTTCCCGCCGTCCTCACCTTAGTTTTTGCTCCATCATACATATCCTTGATTGTTCTGATATATGCCAGCGGTACTCCACTCACCTTCAAGCATCTCCAAAGTACCTCCCTGGGGACTTTGTCATAGGCCTTCTCCAGGTCGATAAACACCATGTGCAGGTCCTTTTTCCTCTCCCTATACTGTTCCACCAACCTCCGTACCAGGTGAATTGCCTCCGTCGTCGAGCGGTCAGGCATAAATCCAAACTGGTTTTCTGAAATAGACACTATCCGTCTCAGCCTCACCTCGACCACTCTCTCCCAGATCTTCATAGAGTGGCTCAATAACTTAATCCCCCTATAGTTATTGCAACTCTGGATGTCCCCCTTATTCTTATAGAGAGGTATCATGGTGCTCCACCTCCAAGCCTCGGGCATCTTTGCCGTCTTGAAGATTTCATTAAACAATCCAGTCAACCACCTAACACCAGCCTCTCCAACGAACTTTCAAAACTCCACCGGTATCTCATCCGGCCCCGTCGCCCTATCCCTTCGCATTCTGCGAACAGCCTGTCTAACCTCTTCTACCTTAAAACGTCTACAATAGCTAAAATCCCGACACTCCTCAGAGTGCTCCAGTTCCCCTAACACAATAGCTCTATCCCCTTCGTCATTCAAGACCCTATGAAAGTACGACTGCCATCTATATACATGATAAATTGGGCATAATCGCAAGTAAACTATTTAAATATAAACAATAAATTTACTTAATATATATAGTTTGATACAAATAAATATAAAATGTAAAAGCATATAAACATAAAATACATCTACAACAAAAAAAAGAATGAAAAAAACTATATAAAACATAAAAAAGGGAAAAAATGAAACAATAAAGAAAAAAAATACAAAAAAAGGGCAAAGAAAAAAAAAAGAAAATGCAAAAAAAACAAAGGAGAAAACTAAAAAAGAAAAAAATACAAAAAAAATATAATTGCAAATATAAAAAGAAACAGTAAAAAATGATAAATGATAAATGATAAATGATAAATACAAAGGGAAAACTGAAAAAAGAAGAGAGAAAAAGATAGAAAAATACTTTTTTAATCATTCAAACCTATTTTGAGTTTTGAAACTCAAAAGGGGCTTCCTATTTTTAGAAATACAATCTTCCATTAATCTTTAATTAATTAGGTCAATATGATTTAAGTAAGCTGAAATTCTATTTTCTTTTTAAACTCAAGTTGTTACCTAAAAATAAGGTAATTAACTGCATTTGTATATGTATTTAATGTTGTCTTGTGCATCTAATACATATACAAATTGTTATTTCGGATAATTATGAAATTGTTGTTATGAAATGTCTAATTATGGGCTTAAATTTGCAACTTGTGAATTTTTTCTAAAAATGTAACATATATTGGGTTTGTGCTGCCACGAGCTCCAATACCTAATTACTATATATATATAGTATATAAGAGAGGATGTCCAATTTCGATAGCCAGCATATGCTTTTTTTGTCCATTTTACCCCAAGATTAGATTAATTATAGAATTTTTAAAAACTATAAAAAGTGATAGTGATACAACAAAAAATTATTTATCCAATCAAAATTAAAAACTAATTCAAAAACTGATGTTTCCTTTATATGAAAATAATAATAAGAGAGAACACGATGTTTTTAGTTCTCACAAGGAGCATTTTTATCCTTTTTACCCCTAATTGAATATTTAATAATCTTGTAGGATTTCACTCATTTATTATAAGTATGTGTCTTAGTTTCTTTAGTATTTGTTTTGTTAATATTGTTTAAAATATCTGCTTCGATATTTAGTATATTTTTTTAGTTACAATAACTCATATGATGTATATAATTAAGATTACAAAATTGAAGGAGTTTCGTAGGAATGGAAACTGGAGTTTTAGATTGAATTAATTAACGGATGATTTTGTTTTAGATTAATAAACAAAATTTCTACAATATTAATAAACGGATGAAATTTTTGCTTCATAAACTAATTAATAAACTAGAGTTTTACAAAACTAATAAAGGGATGAATTTTTTTTTTTTAGATTGGAAGTAATGAAGAAGAGGGATAATAAATAGGGAGAGGAATGATTGAATTTTTTGAAAAAAATAAAGAAAAATGGATTTTTTTCGTTTTTTTATCATTGAAAATGCTAATTTGGTAAGACAATACCTCCATCACGCGCCTAATGGAGGTTGAACTCAAACATTTTGCCACATCAGCTAAAAGGGGTCACACGATGTCGCAAAAGAACAAGTTCGGGGGGTACTTAGGACTAGTCAAAGTTCAGGCGTACCATGAATAAAACGTGACAAGTTCAGGGGGGTAATCGATACTTCTCTAAAAAAAAAAAGAGAAGAGTTTTAATGCATGCATTTGTTTGAAATATAAAAGAATGTCGAAATATCCTCTACAAAAAATGTTACTCTCTCCGTGCATCTTTACTTATTCACTATACTAAAAATAGATGTTCCATAATACATGTCCATTTTAAAAAAATTAATAGATAATTTACCCGTTGACCATTTGTGCGTATTTTACCCTTAGTATTAGATGTTATTAGGGGTGGCAAATGGGTGGATCAGATCGGACTTGGATGGATTAAATATGAATTTGGTCAAATATGAATAGGGTAAAAATAATTTCAACCTATTTAACTTCTAAACCCAAAAACTTAAAAACTATATGCATATCAACTTGATTTTTTTTATCCTTACCCCCCTACCCCTCTAAAAAAGTATTTTTTTTTTTAAAAAAAAGTTACTCCCTACCGCGTCCCCTCCTAAAAAGAATATTATTTTTTTAAAGAAGTAATTTTCGATTAAAAAATAATTTCTTACCCACCCCACATTTTTTATCCCCCAACCACCACACACACAACCCACACCGTCTACCCCCGACTTTTACCCTACTCCCCCATTCGCAATAAATTTTCGTAGTGCTGAAAATTAACTGTAAGAAAAAACAAAAATAATAATTTTATATAAATAAATTTTGTGGATACAATTCTGTTATTCTCTCGATTCTTCTCTCCTATGCTTTTCCGTGGTTCGAGGGCCTTCCATAGTGTGTTTCTCGAATGTAGGATGATTCAAGCCTTCTAGAAATGCGTTTGAATTTCCAGAAATTATCGAACAACTCTTCGTCTTGTCGAATTGCTCTCCAGGCAAAACTCCGTTAGTCAATTATTTGAAGAGTTGTGTAGTCAATGCAGAAGCTTCCTCCAATGCTTGCAGAATGACCTCAGAAAAATATGTAACCCTCTTATTTATAGTTGTAGAGGGTAGGCAGTCCAAGTGTAAATAACCTCTTTTGCCTCATTCGGATTGATCCATTCAGTTTTCAAACTTATCACAAATGTAATGTGATAAGTTGCTTGTGATTGACCAAAAATATATCATTTGGGACACTTGACGATGTTTCATTGGCTCTTGAACTTGACTTGGATTGCCACATCATTTGAGTGTGTGGCCTTGCTTCATTGGTCTTTAATTTGACTGGGATGCCACGTCACTTGACACGTGGCATAAGTTTGGGCCTCAAGATGAGATGGACCTTGAAGTCCTTGATGAGGAATAAAATGGATTTATTATTTTTATAGCCCAAAATAATTTTAGACCTAATAAAATATGGGTTAAATCCAAATTTTATATGAATTTGATCCGATAAATTTTACGTGTCTACACCCCCTAACCCCAACTGCTAATTTTTTTAAAAAGAATTAAAAAATTAAGAATAAAAATTTTAAAAATTTCTACCACCCCTAGCTCCACCAGCCCATCCACCTCACCCCTTACCCTCACCTCCCAAAAAAAATATTTTTTAAAAAAATATAAAAAAATCAAAAAGAGAAACAAAAAAAAATTAAAAAAACTTTTGCACCCCACTACCCACCCCACCCCACCCCAATTTTCTTTTAAATCAAATGAATTTTTTTAAAAAATAACAAAATTTAAAAAAAATTATCCCATTTCCCCACCCACCCCCTCCATCCCCAACCCCCAATTATTTTTTATAAAAAATGACTTTTTAAAAAAGAATAAAAAAATTCAAAAGAAAAACTTTTTCTTGCTCTACCCCAATGTTAACCCTAACCACCCCAGCCCACCCCTACCTCTAATTTTCTTTTTTTCTAAAAAAAAAAAAGATTAAATTGTGGTAGAGCAATTAGGAATTTTAAGCATATGTGGGTAATCTCTATGCTTAAATTGATACTCATATTCATCTTATCTATATTTGTATGAGCTTTAAAAATGAGTTAAAATTCATATTTATCAATTTAAAATAAGAGTGAGTCAACTCAATAAATCTGGGTTAAATGAACTCTTTTCACTAATATGAACTCAAATTGCCACCTCTAGATGTTATGCATATTGCAATTTATTTCTCATAATATTAAATTTATTATATTCAAAAGGTACTATAATAAATTAATCTCTTTTATTTATTATTTTGTAAGTTGGGTGTCAAGTCAATAATGGACAACTACTGTTGGATGGAGGGAGTATTTTTTAACTTACAAAAACTTTTGCTCCCTCTATTTTAATTTATTATCTGATTTTGACTTAGCACAAAATTTTAAAAAGTAACAAAGATTTTTTAATTTGTGGCCTCAAACAAAAAATATGTAGGAAAGATCAAAATATCATTTAATCTTGTAGTCTTAAGCAATTATCAAGAAGGAAGAGATACTTTTGAAATGAATTAAAAAAGAAAATAGGACAAATAAATTAAAATGAATATGTGATCTAGTATTTTAGAAATATTGAGAAATTATCTAACTACTTTAACTAACATAATGTTACAAAAAAAAAAAAAAAATAGAAAACGGATTAATAAAAAAAACTTTACAAATATAAATAATGTAGTTTAGGTCCGGGCTTAACACGGGTCAATTGAGACTAGTGTGTGTGTGTGTATACTATTACTACTACTACTACTACTACTACTACTACTACTACTAAAAATGTTGTAAAAAGAAACTTCAAAAGTGACCTCAATGAATGGTCTCTAAAACATAGGACATTCTTTGTAAGAAACCTCATGAGGTCCCCAGAAAGCAACCTCACGAAGTCATTTAGGTTATTTTTTGGATTTTCAAGAAAATACCGCGGGAGGTCTCTAACTTTTTTTGTAATTATTATTATTATTATTATTATTATTATTATTATTATTATTATTATTATTATTATTAATAATAATAATAATAATAATAATAATTAATTAAAGGAGACCTCAGAAGGTCTCTATTTGGTTTAGTTTTTTATTTTTTTAAAATTAAAAGACACCTCATCAGGTCACTATTATTTCTTAGTTTTTAGTACATATAATTTATTTAAAACACCGGAGACCTCTTGCAGTCTCTTATTTGAGCATGTGGAAAATCAAACTGTGAAAAAGAGACCTCATGAGGTCTTTTTTGTTCATTTTTTGAAAAATGAAAATGCAAAACAGCAACCTCATGAGGTGTCTTTTCTGCAAAAAAATAAAAGAAAAAAATGGCAATAACAACTTTTACAAATACTTATCATTTAAATTCAATTCAATAATATATAATCAATTAAATCGAGCTCCAAGAAATCCCACCAATCAATCAAACTTTTTCTTGAGCAAACTCGAGCAAAAATTACATTTCATAGATGAAATAAGTTCTTAATTACCTGATATGGTTAAGGTTTAAAATAATTACTTTATATGGTTATTTGTTAGTTTTATAACTATTTTTTCATGTGGGCCCTCATATATATATATAATATGCATAAGTATATAACCAATACTCTCTCTAGGATTTTCATCAATAACTTCTCTTCACTTCACTAAATTTTTTCTGTCGTATTTCTCACAAAGCTTTCAATTTTTCATTACCAATTTTCATGGATTTTAATTTTTAGATTTTTTTGGGGGAATAATTGAAAAATGTTGAATTTTTTTTTATACTTTATATATTGGGATTTAAAAAATAAGACAACACACGTCTACTTTGATGAATAAGCTCAAGAAACTAACGGCTTCCGCCATCGCTGCCACTGTCATCGGTACTATACCGTCGTCAGAGCAACTACTCAATTAGTTCAACCAAAATAACCAGTGGGAGCAGAGCTGGCGAGAAGAGCGACTAGTGGTGGTGTTCACGACGGAGTCATCTCAATTTTCTGGCCTCACATTCAATTGAATGTTTGAGACAAACCTTAATCAATTCGAGCATTTCTTAATTGTAGATGCAGTATTTCTGCTTCATCTTATTTTTCTAAAAATTGTATAGAAAAAAAATGTGTAATTTAAAAATCGAATTGTATATTGGTGTCGATTTCACAGAATGAATCTTTATGAATTGTTTTCATAATTGAGTATTTGATTCAATTTTTATGAATTTGGTAGTTGTATAAAAGTGATTTAATTATTTTTAGTCTGATTTGCGTACGTTTTTGTATGTGGATATGCATTGTATATTTTATATACACATGAATGTATTGGATGTATATTTTTGGTGTATATATATGTATACAGGTTTGTTCTACGTTGGTACACATATACACATGCATATACATATATGCATACATATATACACATATATACATATACATATATGCATCTACATGTATGTGTATGTGTATACACATGCAAATGCATATCTATATGCTCAATGTGTTTGTACATACAATATAACCATGGATACACATTATAATTGATTTGATTTCGTTTAACATTGTACTTTATTTTAATAATATTAAATTTAGATCGATGAAATGAAAAATCAACTAATGCAACATATAAAGTGATGCACTATGACAACTAATTGAGGGAGTCGTTGGAGTGATCAATCACCTCAAAGGGTATTGAGTATCCCACCCCATGCATATCTGTTTCAAAATCTGACCGATTTGATATTAGTCCTTTTTTTAATACGTTGAGCATCCAAAATCTTGATGACACGCCTACCTCATGATGACACTGTTCGATTTGATTCACATGCATTGAGTACTGTCCGATTTGATTACACTACTCTAATTTGATTTGAATATTATGTATGCGTGTGTGTATATATGTATGTATAGATTATACATTAGAGTTATAAAATTCTAATGTGTCTATATATACAATTTTACATATACATGTAGTTATAACACAGTTGTATAAAGTATAATTATTTTGTATATATTTATACTAAAAATGATCAGTTATAATAGGAGAATAAACGATCAAGTATGGAAGAACAATAGAAGATCAAGTATTGAAGAAGAAGAATTAGCGTTTTTTGTTATATGTGAGCTTAAATGAACAATTATAAAAGGAGAATATTGAGGGAGTTGGAGATAATAATGGGCATTAATTACTCTCCCTTTTCTTTTAGATTAATATTAATTATATTCGTATAAATAGGCTCTAAATGCACTTGGGCACTAACAAATATCTATATAATATAATTAATAAAACTTAGACTATGAAGTTAGTTAGAAAGGGCCTAAATTACTTGGTGAAAATTATCTATATGTGAGATTTTGCCTAAAAGAAAAGTATTATATATTTACATCCATCGGCCAGGTCCAAAAGTGACCCGGCCCAAAAAGAAAATAATAAAACATTTGCAAAAAAAAACTAAAGAAATAAACATAAAAAAGGAAAGTAAAGAGACAAAATTGGAAATATATGCTTCTAAAGGTTCTCGAACACTCCATGTCCAAGGCTTCCTCGAGTCTCCCCGTCTCAAGTTCAACTTCATTCTCCTCTTAAAAGCTCCAAATTAACATCAAGTGCGTCTCTGCAACTCAGTAAAAGTGAGGTTCAACTATATTTAATTTGTTTTGAAGTTATAAGAAAAGACTTTGGCACTCAAATCTCCCATGTGCCACCAATCAATTAAACTACAACAAACACAGGTAGTAAATATAATCCAATGAACACTAAATTAAAATCAAATTTAAATACCTTGAAATTGAACGAAAAAACATAAAATTTGTAAGTTATTTATATAATACTATTGTTCAGACTACTTTAAAACTTTCATGCATTCAAAAATACTTAATAATTCAAATAAACCACTATAAAGTACATAGTTTAAATAATCTAACACAACATTCAACTTTAATAACGCCACGGTGTATTGTCCACATAATAATCCCCATCATCTTCATCACTGTTGGGCTCCTCAGTCACATCTTTATCTTGGTCTTGGAGGGGGGGGGGGGGGTCATTATCACTAATATAACATTTCTTCGCTTTTTGTAAACCTTAATTTCAAAGAAGTGACGTGTATCTCATACAATGGTATTCTTCTTCAAAATTAACTGAAGGCACAACAATTCCTTCTCTTAAGTATTCTACATACCCAACAACAAACACTCCACAATCTCCTGCATGCAAACAATATACATACATATTTAATGTTATGTATATAGACTGACCACTACTAAAGCACAGTCATATTAATGAAAAAACACACATAACGTTGTCCACATTAACAATCATATTCAAAAAAAAAAAAAAAACCTCACATTACTGAAAAAACATTGATATGCATATTGTATAAAAAAACAATCTAAGCATAGTCCAAAATAACTTAATCCCATAGACCTTTCTGTTATAAAATGTTGAATATGCATAACAGTAACATATATACATAACTTCTGATATGTATATTGGTATAGTAGATCAAACAATTCCTACAAAAACTATAAAAGCACAATACACAAAGTATGTAATGTATATGAACTATATATATCATTATATTCCAAATACGTATCAGCAGCTATGTATATGTCTATCATATGCATAAGTACTGATATGTATATGCACTGACAACTACTAATGCACCATCAACTTCATAAAAAAACCAACATAATAACACAAAACTAACAACCATATTCAAAAATAAAAAAATCTCACATTGATGGAAAAAACACTATATCCCAGTACAATAAACAATCATCTCATTATATTTTAAATACGTACCAGTAGTTATGTATATGTCTACCATATACGTAAGTACTGATATGTACATACACTGACAACTACTAATGCACCCTCAAAATCATGAAACCCCCTACATAATACTGCAAAACTATCAATCATATTCAAAAATAAAAAATAAAAAAAACTCACATTGATGAAAAAAATTAAAAAATCAATAAATTAAAAACTATTAAATAAATAACACTCCTCTGATTTTATCTTTTGAACTTCGATCAACAGCTTTCCAGAGCTTCTTTATGTTAATGGGGTCGTTACGATATTTTGATATGCTTTCAATAAAATTAAGGTCCTCGTAATCAAATTCTCCGGGAACAAACCCAATAACCCGATTTGTTGGTTCACAATGATTTAACTGAGTTAATACTAAATTAAAAGACGAAGTATCATCCATTTATTAAGTAATAATGAGTGAATGGAGTACATGAAAGAACTTATTCTATAGAATTTTAAATCATTAATTTCTCTTGTATGTTAAATCTTAATTTATTTGAGATTAAGAACCTAACTCATTCTTTTATGAAATCACTCCCTTATAATTGGTTTTCCCCCTGT
The DNA here is from genome assembly GCF_002878395.1 of Capsicum annuum. Lineage (NCBI taxonomy): Eukaryota > Viridiplantae > Streptophyta > Magnoliopsida > Solanales > Solanaceae > Capsicum > Capsicum annuum. The sequence continues at coordinate 35,521,467 of NC_061117.1, forward strand.
TTTCTTTTATCATGTGTTGGGTCTTGAATAAGTTTGCAAGCCGTTTGTTTCCCTCACATTTATATAATAACATCAAAATTGATCTCAGACTTTGAATTTACTATCTAACTATAAAGTTAACTAAAATATTTAATTCCTCAACACTTTCATTAAATTTTCGAGAACATATCATAAACTCATTTAAACAAATATTGAAGATAAACTCAAACACAAACATAGGCTCAAACATCTTTAACTCGCTATCCAAGATAAATATGATAGTCACAAGTATTAACGTAGTCATTTTAAAACAAAATATCTTTCATAGCCCATTTTTGCTCCAAATTAAATTATAAATTCTTTTATATATATATATATATATATATACATATATATATATATATTCATATTATAACATCAATAGTATTGATAGATCAAATATGCATAAATTTGAGTGACTTCATGATATTATATTAAAATTTGTTTAATTGCTGAATTAAATTACAAAGAAAGACTAAGGGTTACTTCTTACGAAAATCATTCTTAGCGTTCAAAAGTGATGAACTCGAAACCATGAACAAAATCTCAATATATATTTTGGGTTGTTTTATGAAGAGGATGAGCGGAACTTATTATTTTCTTCTTCTGGTTGTCGAAAGTTGTAGTAATATTGTTTAATATGTTAGGATGATCAATTTGTTGCTTTTTCTTCACTGGAAATGGTTGTTACCTTTCTTCTTCCTACTGTTCATGGTTGCCGTCATTTTCTCTCTTCTTCTTTTTTTCAATTAACTAATAATCTATGTTAAATAAGAAACATGACAAGTTAAATGATAAAATAAAATAGAGTAACATATTATGGTTCGACCTAATCATAATTTTCTTTCTCTCTCTCAAAGAAAATGCTTAGATCATGCAAACCCTAATGAATATATAGATATAGACACATGAAACGCAAACAACTGTAGTATATAAACCTACACATCGCACATTCATGAAGCTTACACAAACTAATATGAAAAAATATATTTCCTTAAACATGCAATAAAATATAGAACACGATAATAATTTTTTACTAAATCTAGTGATAGTAATTATGACATGCTTTATATATCACATTAAAATTAATAATAAGTTAGATAGATACGTAATATGGAAAAAAAACTTCATAATATAGTGAAATCAACTCTTGAATAATTGCAATTTTGAATTATACAAGAAGGATTGAGATATACCTTTGAGAGATCAATTCACAACGATGAAATCACTATAATTCATTGATTCTAGGAGCCACGAACTTGAAACCATGAATGATAACCTCGAATTTTAACTCGTGTGCTTGTTTTTCTCTTAGTTTTCTTTCCTTTTTCGTCTTGTTTCTCACTATTTTTCTTTTCTTTGATTGTTTTTCGTTCGCTTCTCCCTCTTTTTGTTTTTTTTTTCTTTGATTTTTCTCTTTTGTTTCTTGCCTTTGCCTTGTCCGTGTGTGGTGTCTCCATAGTGTGTGTGCTTTTGTGTTATATAAGAAGTGTTGTGCAGATTGTGTATCGTGGGAGTTGAAGGATTAGCAGATTGTGAGGGAGCGGGATTGTGGGGTGGTTTGGGTAGTTTAGGTCTCTTTTTTTTTTCTTTTTTTTATTATTATTATTAATAAAATAAAAATAATTAAAAACTAATAAAATATAATATAAGTTAATAACTAGTCTTAGGAATATGATTAAGAAATATTAATATCACAACATTCTTTATTAAAAGTTGAAAGAAGAAAACAAATATAATTTAGAAAAAAAAATTTCTAAAAATAAATAAACAAATAAATAAACAATAAAATAAAAACTTATTTAAAATGTGACTCTATTTTTGTGGTTTTCAAAATTTTTAACAAACCTCAAAAAAATAAGATAAATTTAAAATTCCTAAAATAAAAAAAAATAAAATTAATTGAACATTAAAATGGTATAAAAACATTAGGTTTGGGTCAAAAAATTAGGTGTTTACAGTAATTTTATTTAAAATCAAAGAAACTCGAATTAAACTTTGTCGTGGAGGGCAAAAATATTCAACAATTCTAAATAAAGAAATATTACCAAAAGACTAGAAAATCGGAAGTAAAGAACAACATATTTCAGCACACCACGTATACAAAATGATCAAACAAATAAAAACATACAACAACAATAGATACACACGTAATGCAGTCTCACAAAAATGAGGACTGAGAAAGTTAGAGTGTATACAAACCTTTTATCTCTACTATTTCTAATAAATCCTCAGCTCAAGAAAAATAATCCCGAAAAAGAGATATCGGAAGTAAATTAATTAACAAGACATAACAAAAATAATTGCATTTGATTATGATTATTTTCATTATGACTTACAATTTGCTTAGTTATTTTATGCAATTCATTCTTTTTGTGTTGCTGAAGATTTTGTTAATTTTAGTGTCATCGTTCATCTCAAATTTTATGTTATTTTCTTAAAAATACCTTAACTAATTGTGTCTTTCTAGGACTAAACAAATATTTAAAGCACAGGCCAATTATATGTTTATACAAAGATTTTATCAAAAAAAGACCCGGGAATTTTTTTAAAAAAATCTGAGATCAAAAAATTTGACTTTCATTGGTTTGACATAATTTTTATGATTAAATAATAAACATTATTAATTTCATTTAATATTAAAAATATTTGAACCAACTTGACCTATAGGGGTGTTCATAATTTTAGTAAAAATAGAACCAAATTAAAAAATCGAACCAAATCGATTAAATAAATTATTTAATTTGATTTTATATTTTAAAAATTCATTAATATTTTATTTGGTTTTAATGTTGCTAAAAAATATCAAAGAAATAACTGAACCAAATTGATAATTATATATATAATTTTTATGATTATATATGCATAATATATTTGTATGAATAATTTTTATTACATATACATAATTTTTTCTTTTTAAATGAATGCTTATCTTTTTTTATTCTTTTGAATGAATCATTTTTTTTATTTCTCGTGTATTATTAATAATCAAACACTCAAACTAAATAGATAAATATATATTATATTTAATTTAATTTGATTTTAATAATTTTAAAATTAATTATATTAATTTGGTTTTGATTTTGATTAATAATTAGAGTAACTTACATAAATCCCTAATACTTTTAAGTAATATTACATAAAATTCTGTTTTTTTTTTGCTAATTACATCTTATCCCGAAATTTTAAAATGGTGATACATTTGCTAAGCGATGATACATATAAAATAGATCTGGTAGTTATTTAAGGAAGCAATTAATTTTCTCTGATTTTAACAATGCAAATCTAGCCAGAACTATTACAAGCGTTAAAAACGCAATTCCATTTGACAAGAGTTCAAAATTGAAGCAAACCAGATCAGAAGCTCAAAGTTTTTCAATTTTGAAACAAAAAAATTGATCTCCCATCTAAAATTTCTGATTTTTTTTCAATGGAACTGATGACTGTGTTGACGTAGCTGTTGAAGCTTTGGGAAAACCACAAATATTCTTGCAGTATGTGCAAAGCGTTCGTGATGAAGGCAAAGCTATGATGATTGGACTTGCACAATCTGGTGCTAAGGGAGAGGTGGATATAAACCACCTAGTGCGATGACAGGTGTGTGCTTTTGTCTGCAGGAGGTCTTTTATTGCTCGTCCCTCTCAATTCCAATTTGCTAACACTGATGCTCCATTCTCTGTTTTGATATGTCGTAAAACAAAATTGCATTCAATGAAATATGAACATACATCAGAAGCAGACGACACCTACAACAATAAACATACAATTACATTTTTTTCATATGTCGAGTGATTCATATAACTGTGAGTCATATAATGAAAAAGAATAACGGATTAAGTTCATATTTGTGATACATCTTAATTGTTTATTCATTGGTTAATTGGTTCATTTTTTTGATTGAAGTAGTGATTCATATGGTATATGGTGATTCATATGTAAAAAGATTAGCGTAACTTCATATTGGCGATATATTTTTTTGACGTATATTTCAGTTATGTATTGTTGTGCAAATCGCCGGAATGTAGTTGGGTATTCAAGTCCTCCTGTAAGCTTGGTACTGATATATTTATAGGTCGATTTCAACAAATTCTTCAATTGAACGAGGCAAAGTCATCACATATGATGGTAAGTTAAAATAATAATCATTATACTTTAACTAAGTTGATTTGCAGATTTTTTTAACATTCTGATAACATATGTATCAAAGTGATACATCTGGGAGTCATATGTATTATTCTGATACATCTGTTGAAATATGCCTTTTGTTGAATTTTTGTTCTTTATATTTAATTAATTTGGGTCTTTTATGGTTCATATATTATGTTGACTTACATAAAAAAATTTGGAATAATATTTTCAGATTAGGGAATCAACTAAATACATATACGGTGTGTATGAAGAAGGAAGAAAATACATTATTAGGTTGGATAATAGAACTTGCAACTGTGGCAGATTTCAGCTTGATGAGATACCATGCGCGTATGCTATTGTTGTTTTGAAAAAGCAAACATGTAAAGAAAATGAAGCTATACTCCTCAAATTACGACAAGAAGGAGGCACTGGTGAAGACTTATAAAATGCCGCTTTGTCCAATGCCCGATAAATGAGACTGGCATGTACCACCGGAGGTGTTAGAAGATGTGGTTTTGCCTCCAAAATATAAACGGCCACCAGGTTGACCCACGAAAGGTAGGAAAAAAAAGTAGTGAAAAGTTTTCATCATCTACTTTCTAACAGAGATGTGACATTTTCTCTTTAAAGTTTAATTAGACATGTTTACTTAGTTCAAAGTTTTGAATTTAATAATTTGAGTTAATTACTCAAAAGTTCCTTGCTTGATATATTCTGTTTACAATTGAAAGAGATATGTATTTTTAAGATCATTGTTTATAATTCATTAGTATTATTATCTTATGCAGATATGTTAGAGGTCAGGAGGAATGCTACTGATACATTTCCTAAGTGAAATTATAAAGTGATACATATTACTATTTAATCTCAACAGGTTAATTGGTGATACATTTTAATCATATTATTTTCAATTGATACATATTAAAAAACTTAATATTGTTATGTGATTCATATAAACCATTCGTGTAAAATTAGTTGATTCATATTACAAATTAAAATTAACATGTTAATTGGAGATCTATTTTCAACATATTGGTTACAGTTTATTCAGTTTTAATCATTTTTAACTGGTGATTCATTTTAACCATTTGAAAAATGGTGATTCATATAATTAGTGGTACGTTTCCTAAACAAAATTATAAAGTGATACATACTACTATTTAATCTCAACAGGTTAATTGGTGACACATTTTAATCATATTTTTTTCAATTGATACATATTAAAAAACTTAATATTGTTATGTGACTCATATAAACTATTCGTGTAAAATTAGTTGATTCATATTAAAAATTAAAATTGACATGTTAATTGGTGATTCATTTTCAATATATTGGATATTGGTTACAGTTTATTCAGTTTTAATCATTTTTAACTGGTGATTCATTTTAACCATTTGAAAAATGGTGATTCATATAATTAGTGATTTATATATGTAACTGGTTATTCATGAAACTGGAGATCATATGATTACAAAATATAAATGGCAATAACATAATACAACTTAACATATTAAGTTATATTTGGTGATTCATATAAAAACTGGTTAATAATATAAATGGTGATTTATATGGTATTTGGCGATAAATATTAAAAATAATATTGTTATGTGATTCATATAAACCATTCGTGTAAAATTAGTTGATTCATATTAGAAATTAAAATTAACATGGTGATCCATTTTCAACATATTGGTTACAGTTTATTCAGGTTTAATCATTTTTAACTGGTGATTTATTTTAACCATTTAAAAAATGGAGATTCATATAATTAGTGATTTATTTAACTGGTTATTCGTGAAAGTGGAGATTCATATGATTACAGAATATAAATGGTGATAACAGAATACAACTTAACATATTAAGTTGTATTTGGTGATTCATATAAAAACTGGTTAGTAATATAAATGGTGATTTATATGGTATTTGGTGATACATATTAGATCACTTGTGATTGTTAACAAAATAGTGATGCTACATATCAATAGATAAAACTGAAAATTAGTGATAGATTATGTAAGTTGAACTACCCACAAAAGTACTAATACCAGATCTGCTTCTAAGATAGAATGTCATGACATTTTATACAAAAAAACTCGTTGTCATGATATATCCTGAAATTTTCAAACATAAAAAAACTGAAAAACCAGAATTCCACAAACATAAGAAATCAATATCTTTTTGTCACACAATAAATACTAGACAACTACGGTTCAACATCAATCATCTCTGTATCCTCAGATCGAATGAAAGTGCGTTTAGGCCTAGGCGGATCCTGGTTGTCACCAACATATCCAGTGCATGCCTTGTTCACACCATAGTCTCATAACAAGGATGCGTATCTTGTACGATGCTTTTTTGGATCAAACTTTGAAGATGGTATTTGATGTCGGTCACTTAAAAATTCAGCATATGCTGCAACAAACAAGCCACAATCCCTGAAAATAGAAAAGTAGGTATTTTATGTGTTGTCGTGAGCTCTTATTCAAAAGAATAAATGATACTTACAACGTATCACTTGATTGTTGTATAATTCCATCAATAATGTGAACATCAAATGCGTGCTGGTCCATCTTTTTCTTATATGCATCTAGAAGTGACCAGTTTGTGCGATCTTTTTTCTAAAAAAAAAATAAGATATTGTCAAATAAGTTGACAATATTTCAGCAAGCTCCTTTATTTCATTAGCATGACATCTATGACTTTTCAACGAACCATACACACGAATGCATCTTTTCTTGAGTACTATGACTGCCAACACCCAGTGAAACGACCCTTTATAATTTATTGGCACATACACCTCGTCTATCAAATGCCATGGAATACTAGATGGAATGCATAGTCCTTGCATAATCTCATAAATTGATCTCTCCATCGAAGCCACTTTCATTAAGCGAACGTTTTCGTCATGCAAGCTGAGATCAATCTCAGAATGACTTCGGTGATAATGAGTGTATGTATCATGGATATAGTTCATGAACACGCAATTCACAATGGTATATCTATATTCACTGGTTGTATCCAGTTTTGCTTTCTTTCTAAGATAGTAGAATACCACATCGATATACTCTAATATAAAACTAAGATGTGTAAGAACAGGTGATTCATTTAAGGCATACACAAGACTTGAAATATTAATTACTATAAAGAAAGATATAGTAATCACAACTCCGCATGAAACATAAAGACAAGCTAAATCTACAACAAATGTATCGAGTTGCACATCGCTTATAACAGGATGCAGCATAGAAATTAAATCTTGCTCATAAAAAAATGCAGCAGAATGTAGTTCAAAAGTTTTAAGCATTGGATATGAAGATCAAATCTTGCGCAAGAATAACCAAAACAATCATCACGACCAAAGGAATAAAGATCATAATATTATTTGATGAAACCTATACTTCAACCAGACTAGTCGGGTTTCGCTAGTACAAATCATCAACATTCATTTCCTTCAATCATCAACAAATAATAATAATCAGTTGTTTAAATGATAACACTAAGCCATGCTTCCTTATTAAATTTTCAAGTTAAATTCAAGTTAGACAACATATGTATCACAGTAACACATATGAGACCCAGATGTATCACTATGATACATCTGCTACCAGAAAAGCTATATTCATACTGCAAACATTAAATTTTTTGGGTCTTGTTGTAAAAATCAGTTTGTGCTTAAATAATAAAAATTAATAAAAAAGTTAATTGCTATATATATATTTCTCTGAGGCATACCTCATCATTCCAACAATTACTTGATTGCGCCAAATAATTATATGAATCACCAGTTAAAAGAATCAGTCAAATGAATCACTATTTGTGAATCACCAACACAATATATGTATCGCCAATTAAAATATCATTTTAGTGTTTCACCCATATGAATCACCCAAAAAAATATGAATCACCAAGTAATCAATTAATCTGTAATTATATGAATCACCCATATGAATCACCAGTTAAAAAAATCAGTTATATGAATCACCATTTATGAATTAGTTGCGAAAATAATACCTGATCAGACGGAAATTTGTTCAATTTCATCCTGATATTCCATTTGCATGTCGGAAAATTAATTTTTAGCAGCTAAAGCTTCTCTAAAAATCTTTAATTATTCAGGATCGTTTCGCTGCTTTGATCTATTTTCACTAAAACCTAATTTGGTGTAATCAAAATTGCCAGTAAAACCCACTACTTGATTACTATAATGAACAACTTTTTGAGTTTCAATTTGTGAAATCCCCAAGCTGAATGAGGGTGAATCTTCATTATCCATTGAAGATAAAATAAATCAACACAAAAGGATTTTAAAGCACAAATCAAAAGCTAACCTCTTTGAAGAAGTTGCCAATTTTTGAAATTAAAGGATGAACGATTACGGTTGAACTGAAGTTGACTCAGAATCTACTAAAATGGGAGAGATTTTAAGGGAGTAATTTGTGGGAAAAAAAAGGATGATGCGTAAAATGATGAGAGAGATGAGAGTGAAAAGTGGATAGAAAATAGGGTGTTCAAGTTATAACATATGTATCACCAGTAAATATGCAAATAGGAATTTTATGTAATTTTTAAAATATTAAGATATATTAGGTAATATGATGTCTTAAATATGGGATTTATGTAATTTTTCCTAATAATTAACCCAAACCAACCATAAACACACCTACCGACCCAGTTGTGATTTGGACTCATTCATCATATTAGGCCCAAGTCCAAGATCCAAGATCCAAGTTGCAATATAAGGAAAATGATAAATTGCTTATAAAGACAAATAAACCCCTGAGGTATTGAATAGAGAGAGTTAAGAGGTTTAAGCTAAACGTTTGAGTCGTTTTGTTTTGCGTACCCCAAATCTCGACGGCGATTTCTGCGTCTCTGTCGAGAACCAAAATAGGTCAGTGAAGAGAACCCATTTAAGTTTTTCTTTAATGCAATATGTAGCTAATTTGTAATCTTGAAAATTGAAAAAATTGCATATAATTTTATACAAAATATGTTTGTTGTAGTTGATTATTTTAGTTTTGGGTTGATTGTTGATTGCATTGACTATTTTTGATGCTTTTAGGTAGTCATATACTCTCTCTGTTTTAATTTATTTGTTTGGTTTTGACTTGACACGAAACTTTTGAATGTTAGTTCTATTAACCTAAATATATGTGAAATGTATTAAAATACTCTCTAATCTTATGTTTTTAACCTAATTATATGTGAAATTTACCAAAATACCCTTTATCTTATGTTCCTATATCTTATTTACTAGAACCGGTTGCTACCAGTCAAGCCATTAGTCGAGGAAAAAAAACTAGTTAGTATAACTAGCAGTTGCTGCTGCAGAATAAACCAATTTCAAAATGGGATAAATTGATGTCATGTGGAATGTTGCTAGTAAATAGTTGCCAAAAAGGAAAGAGTCATTCCTTTTGAAATGGACGGAAAAGGAAAGTAAGGCAAATGAATTGAAATGAAGGGAGTAATAATTAAAATTACCTTTATGGAGAAAAAAGTTTGTCAAATAATTGAAATGCCACTTGCACCCAAGGAGGTGGCGTAGTAGTCAATGAAAAAGTGGGCTAAGAACTTGCGTTCTTAGGTTCAAATTTCAGCAAAGACAAAAATGCTAGGTGATTCTTCCCATCTACGTTAGCCTTGATGGACAGAGTTACTTGATATTTGTTATTGATGGGAGGTGACAAGTATCCCGTGGATTTAGTCAAGGTGCGTGGAAACTAGCCTGGACAACATGGGTATTAAAAAAAGAAAAAGAAAAAGAAAAAACTATGTAAAATGTTTCAAAATGCCCATTAATTTTGTAGTCTTAAACAAGCTACGGGGAAAGAGAATGATCATTCTTTATGAGATGGACTTTAGTTTTAGTTTTGGGTTCCTTTGGTTGATTATTGATTGCATTTACTTCTTAGCGATCACGGTTTTGATGATTTTAGGTAGTCAAAGAATTGAAAAGATCACTTGGTAATATACCCCCTTTGTTTCAATTTGATTGTCCGAGTTTTTCTTGGTACGGAGTTTTTGAAAGTAAACAAGACTTTTGAATTAAAGATGTGTGGAATGTACCAAAATTACCTTTAATCTTGTGGTTTTCAACAAGCCTTGTGGGAAGTCAGTATTAAAGAGTTGCCAAAAAAAGAACGAAAGGTGCTTTTTTTGGAAACGGACTAAAGAGGACATTAAGGCAAACAAATTGAAACTGAGAGAGTAAACAAAATGGGGTTTGTAGAAGACAAACCTTGTTTGAAGTTTCACTAATAATTCCAATGTACTTAATTTCAAAAGGAAGAAAAATGTATGGAGTTTGGGTTAATATACTTATTTTGGACGATCTTTTTTGTTTGTTTGATTTTGACTTGGCATAGAGTTTAAGAAAATAAAGAAAACTTTTGAATCTTGTGGATATGTACAATGTATGAAAATGTTTTTTAATTTTGTGGTCTTAAACAAGCCATGTGTAAAGTTAGGATTAAAGAACTGCCAAAAAAAGAAATCATTCTTCTTGAAACTGTTAAAAAGTAAATTAAGACTTAAATTGGAATGGAGAGAGTAAACAAAATGGGGTACAGAAGGCAATCTTGTTTGAAGTTCCACTAATATTTTCAATGTACTTGTTTTGGAAAGGAAGAAAAATATATGGAGTTTAGGGTTAATATGTCCATTAATTAGATGGCTGTTTGTGTATAGTATGCTTAGATAGTCAAAGAAATGTATTATGCTTATATAAGTTGTGGGGATATTTGTGTGTGTGTGGGTGGGTTTTACTTTTGGTGTTCTTTGGATTGCAGTAACGTCTAATAGGTATACTGTTTTAATGCATTTAGGTAGTCAAATAATTGAAAAGCCACTTACTAATATATACAAAATGGGGTTTACATTAGACTTGTTTGAAGTTTCACTAATAATTTTAATGTGGTTGTTCTGGAAAGAAAGAAAAATATATGGAGTTTGGGGTTAATACGTTCATTAACCAGATGGCTGTTTGTGTTATAGTATGCCTTGATAGTCAAAGAAATGTATTAGGCTCATGTTAATAATGGGGAAATTGAGAAATTGATACCAAGATAGACACTGCTGACAGTAGACTGTAGAGAAGTTTATTTATGAATTTGAAAGTCATGAGGTACTTGTCACAAGAAATTTCATGTCTTTTTACCAATTTTAGAAAAAAAGAAAAAGAAATTGCAAGTTTATGATGTTGTAACTCAATTTTTCACTTCAGCCCCAAAGTTGGTTGAAAATACTTAGTTTTAAATATGTTATTTGTTGTTGAAATTGGAACAGAATAATTTCATTTAGTGTTCTTTTGGGTACTTGTTTTTCTGTTTTCATCGAGAACGAGCTTGTATATGGTTAATTTTTGTAGATATTCTTTTAGGATTGTTCTGCTTGAGAACAAGCAAGGGCATACAACTAGCTGAAGAAAGGCCATAATATTGAGTTCATAAAGCAGAGAAACAACTTGTTAATAGTCCTAATTTGTCTACTGTAAATGCAAAACTTCACGCTGCTTGATTCTTGTTATGGTTTGTACATAATGGGAGAAAAGTTGTATTTCCTTCACATTCCTTATTACATCCTTCACTTAACTAACTGCGTTTCTTTAGGTCTTGTGGGTATAACTAATTGTATGCTAATTGTTTATTAATATTGATCAGAGTCATTTCATTTGAAGAAGAGATGGAGAAGAGCCCGGCACCATTTTCAGAAATTGGCAGACGGGCAAGAGGTAATGATTCACCATCATTTAATGAATACTGATGCTTTTGACACTTGTTAGGAAGGGAAAAAGAAGTATAAGAAAACAATTGTGATGCTGTACTAATGCAGTTAAAACTTGATCTGCATAACCTATTGGAAGAACCAAGCAGTTTCTCCTTCCTAGATTGTTTAGGTAATTGAACCTGCTAAAACTCAGCCAGGACAAACTAAGTACCTACCATGCAGGAGGTGTCTCTAGATTTTAGCCCCAAGATACTATCTGCTTAGGGTATCAGATTCAAATCTCCACGGAGATAAAAATACTCGGTGATTTCTTCCCATTTGTCCAAGTCTTGGTAGGTAGAGTTATTGGCACCTGTGTTTGTAGGATAGACACCACAGTTATTAAAAAAAAAAAAAAAGAAACTGTCTATTGGAACTTCACATTTAGAGGTTGTTTGTTGGGAAACTAGTTATCCTGGGATTAGTTATCCCACCCTCAAGGTGCGATAAAAATAACACTACAATCGTGGGATGAGTTATCCCATGCATTTTAAATATGTGATTGTAGCGTATAAGTCATAACACATGTATTAACACTATTTATCAAGAGTGTAGTAAGTTTTTTCTTCTGTAGGTTTTCTATTTTTTGGTATACTATTTATCAAGTTTTTTTTCGTCTCCCACTTTGTAGGAATACACTGGGTATGTTGTTGTTGTTGTTGTTGTTGGCATACTATTTTGTGTATGGATGAGTTTGGCCCAAGCATTAATAATATTTATTTACTTAAAAAAATCAAGAGTATAGTTAGGTCATTATGTAATGCAGATATCTCATAAGCTTTTAACAGTTGTTCACAATGAATTGGAAAGAAAAACTTCATGTAATATGTGCCTTCGAGAAGATTTTGTGCTCAACTACTCATTTAGAAAATGGGAAAGGGAAGACTTTATGCCCAACCTGGAGTACAGATTGCACTTTCACCAGCGCCAGGAAATATGCCAAATATACTCCTGATTATAGGCAACGAAAGTCATACAACAACAACAACAAACCCAGTATATTCCCACATAGTGGGGTCTGGGGAGAGTAAAATGTACGCAGTCCATACCACTACCCCCGAGGGAGTAGAGAAGTTTCCGATAGACCCCCGGCTCAAGACGAAGGACCGTAGACCAAAAGGCGAGCAAAATGATAAAATAACAGAGAAGCATCATCCACAAAAAAGAAGTGCAATTACCCCAACCAAAGACCCCCCTCTCCCAAATCTAAAACTACCAACCAAGCTACCCTAACCCTCCTACTTACAGACTACGACTCGACCACACACCTCAGCCCTCTACCTTAGTACTCATCCTCCAAACCTTTCTATCGAGGGTCATTTCCTCAGTAAACTGTAACTGCTCCATGTCACGTCTAATCACTCCTCTCCATTACATCTTCGGTCTACCCCTACCCCGCTTGAAACCCTCCAAGGCCAACCTCTCACACCTATGAACTGGGGCATCCGTGCCCCTTCTCATCACGTGGCCAAACCATCTCAACCTCACTTCCCGCAACTTATCTTCCACCGAAGCCACTCTCACCTTCTCCCGAATAATCTCATTCCTGACCCTAAACTTTAAATTTTAAATTTTAAGTCATAAATGTATAGCATTTTAAATTTTAAGTATGACAGTGTATAGCCTTTCAAGCTGGCTTGCTCAAACTCGCCTCCTAAACTTGTTGAAATTGGTTATACCAAGCCTTGGATAAGAGTAAGTCAGGCTGAATGAGCTAGCTTCAGGTCACTGTGAAGCTGTGCAGAGATTGCAGCAGGCAAGCTGAGCTCAAACTTTAACCGGCTTGCTTGGATAGCCTGCAATGGACTATTTGTTTCATACTGATTTCCCCCACTTAGATTGCTCTGACAAGGGGGAGTCTGTAGTTTTGAACTCTTGACTGTTCGGTTATCATCAAAATTCCTTGAATGGATTTCTATTTAGTGAGCATCATATTAAGACTCGTCTAAATATCTAATCATGTAACAATTTGGACAACCTCTATCCATCTCTTAGATTATCTTCTCTGGAAAGGGAGCTTGCATTTCTTGCTATATGAGAAACTATTCTAATGGGCTGTGAATTGTGCACATTCATGCAGATCTACTGACCAAAGACTACAATTATGATCAGAAGTTCACCTTAACTATTCCGAGCTCCAGTGGGGTGGTACTAGCTTATTCTCTCATTTTCTATTTCTCATTTGGATTATGAGAGCAGTTGAATCTTCTAGCTGGGCTTTAGAAGGCTGCCAAACTTTTTCACGTGCACACATTTTCTATCTTTCTGCTGCCTTTTTTTTTTAATTATCTTGATATTGAATAAATATGCACTTCAAGTTACAAAATCATCCGTTTGTTCTGAAGTATATTATTATGTGTCTTCAAGTCTGGTATTTGTCCTTTGTACTAGATTTTTTTTTTATGGCAGTGGTGTTTGGGCCAATTTGCACACCTTGACTATTTGACTATTCTACTGGGTACTTGTTACCATCACCAACACAAGTATGGGGTAACTCTGTTCATCAAGGCTTAAGCTGATGGGAAGAAATCACCTAGTGCTGCCATTCTAGCAGGACTGGGTTAACAAATAATACTGCATCAAAACATAGATGTATGTGCATGTATACTACATACCCACACACTGACACACTAGTTTTCTGTTAAATTTATATGGGGTATTGAAACTCCTGTACTCTTGCAACCTTGTTAAGGTATACTAACAGTATTCCAAATAGCCTAATTTTCAGGCAACAACAACAACAACAAACCCAGTGTATTCCCACCTAGTGGGGTCTGGGGGGTAAGATGTACGCAGTCCATACCTCTACCTCTAAAGAAGTAGAAAGGCTGTTTCCGATAGACATCCTTTATTCCACATGTGGCTGACACAGTTGTAATTGGTGCATTTGCAATTTGATAATTCAAGTCAACTCATATTAAAACCTGGTCACATCCACTTCTATATATATTTTACTGGTTTCGCAATGAAGTTTTGGTCCTGAAGTACATACAAGGCTTGTTAGAACTTAATTTGGTTTTGAAAATTAATGATCCACTAGCTTCCCTTTTAAGGGTACAAATAAAAATATTAAAGAACCGTGGCTCATGCACTGTGTCTTGAGTACTGGTTTTATAGGATGGTCATTCTTTGTTTTTTTTAGTTGAGAAGTATTTTTATAACATTATTCGGTGTCGTGATATGTCGTAAGGTTTTGTTTACAACTCAGGGAAAATCCTTTGAGAATGAATATAAATAGTAAAAAATATTCATAAGAACATTTGTGTTCTTAGTTCTTAAAAATGTACTCGCATCTTCCTTTGGTTTTGGTAGAAATGGAAATTGTCCTCTATTTATCCATGATAGGCGACTTTGCACCTGTTATATAATTGCAAGGAAAAGAGGTATTAGGACCTCATCTGATCTCACCTTACATTGTCTAAAATAACTGGTTACATTTGCTAATACCTCTTGATTCCGCTTGATCATGGTGTTCCATCAAGTATATCCACTTGAAATTGATCTAGAAATGCTTCATATTCTTGCATAAGCTTGCAATTTGTTTGAAAGTGATGGTGGTGAATTCTTTGGCAATCATACTTGGTATGCTTTCATTTGTCGTGACTATAGAACCTTTCCCAGCAGATGGTGCTGATGTGCTGTAAAATCTGGTGTTTTTGATGTTTATCATTGCTATATAATGTGCAATTTTCTGCGGAAGTTCTTCTGTATCCTATTAATTTTAGAGTTATATCTGAATCTGCTCCTAACTTCCGTCATTTTCTCATATTAGGGAATAACAGCTACTGGCGTGAAGAAAGATCAAATTTTTGTTGGTGATATAAGTACTCAATATAAGCTCGGAAGTACAGTTGTTGATATCAAAGTTGACACCTATTCCAATGTAAGAGCAGATTGCCACTAAGACCAGCAATTGCTTGTCCTCTTGATAATCTAATTTGTGATCATGAGATATACTCTTGCTCTCTTATTTGTAAGTTCAATGAATTGAGTTCTTATGTGATGTTGATATGTTATCGTATATGCAGGTCTCAACAGAAGTTACACTGGTTGACGTTTTCCGATCCACTAAAGTGTCCTTAGGCTTTAACATTCCTGATCACAAGTCTGGCAAGGTAAATAGTTGTGCTTTCTAAAGTACTAGTCAAAAGAATCTCTGCACTGTCTGATACACATCAACACATGTATGAGCCAAAGAATTAAATTAGTGTGCATGCTATCACATATACTACGGTCAAAAGAGACAAATTAAAGGATAAAAGATAGCTAATTTTTAAATTGATTATTGCCAGTTACGTTTGAATAATATAGTAAGTGATATCAAGAGTTCCTTTATGTTTCATTTGGTCGTACTGGTACAAGCTGCTTGTTTTGTTTACTGCGAACTAGCTGAAACCTGGTGAGAGCGTCACTGACTGCTAATTGAACTAAAATTAAGGTGCTACCTATTAAGTATTGTTCTTAAAAAAAAATTCTGTGGTTGCAAGTAAATCTTGTAGTTTGTATGATATATTATCACCAATTACATTTTCACCTTTTCCTTAGAGCATTATCATCTCAGGTCAATGTTCATTACATCATGCGACGCAATCAAGCCTTAGAATTGGACCCACGAACTCAAAACATTTAATGGCTGTTGCACTTCTCATTAATTTATTATTACTTCGATTTCCAATTAGTATTTTTTGGATAATGTGCGAATTCCCAAACTCCTTTATTCACACACAACTCAAAATTAAATATCTTATGAAAGATACACTTGTGAAGGACTGGCCTTTTTGTTAAGTTGTCTTTGAAAATGCGAGCAGAGGCTTTACTTTTTTAGTGAAGACAATTTGTGGGTTATCTAGATTACTGGTTTTATTATTTTCAATATTAATGTTTCAGATTATGCTAATGTGAACAGTATAAAAATCCTAGTTTATACCTATCACAATCTCTTTTTCAGCAATCTAGTGCAGTGGAAAGAAAGTGATAAGACTTTTCTATAGGAAACAGTAAATAAAGGAACAAATACTGATTTTTTATACTAAATACACTGATATTACCACCAGAATTCTGAAACAGCCACTAGGAAACTGCCAACACCTTAACATAGAATTCAGTCATACAATACATAACATTAAGATTACACAGATTTCAGCATTCCTAGACATTCGAGAGGCTAGAACTCTCCCACATTTCTAGACATTCGAGAGGCTAGAACTCTCCAGAATTCCCTTTTCCTTTTTCCTAAATACCTTCCTCTACTGCCCTGCCCCTTTCTCTACAGAAAAAACCACCCTGTAACTGTCTCATGACAGTTATTAAGTTTTTTAATTTTTTATTTTGGCCTCTTGGAATAAGTTTTTATAACTTGAGGCACGTCGTTACCCTCCCCTATAAGAGTCACCTTGTCCTCAAGGTGAAAATCTGGAAAGTGCAAATCGATAATTGCGTATTCTACACCGTCGTAGTACTCTTAGATTCCCTTTCAACTACATCTTCTCCGGTAGACTCAAAGAATTCGTCCATATCACCTTCATCTATATTGGATGCCTCTGAAATAATTAATAGGTTAAGCTGCCTATTTTTACAACGATGATTGGGGCCTAATTTTTCATCACATCTAAAACGTAACCCTTGTTGTCTTTTTCGAGCAAATTTTGGATCGGACAACCTTTTGAATCGTCCCTCTGATTTTTAGTCGACTTTGCGGTAGTATGCACTGGTGAATCAGTGTTTCTACCCGCTGATCCAGTTCTTGAGTCACGTGTTTCAAGTATGTTTGCGACTCGAGGATAATTGGATCTAAACCCAACTGGTTTATTGCATGAACTTCTTGTATTTGGTTCAAATTTAAAACTTTGAACTTCCTGCGAAACAGAATTTCGATCCTCTACCTTTTAAGCCATCTCCATTATCTCCCTCAATGTTTGAGCCCGTAAAAGCATCACTTCTGCTCAAATTTCCTCTTTCGGACCATTCAAAAACGCTCATGATAACATTTCATCAAACGCCTCACTCATAGATGTTGACAGCTTTTCAAATTCTTCACGAAATGCAGTGACTGTGGTAGTCTGATTCAGCCCCATTAAGACAACATATTGGTTGATCTTTTTAGAATCATGAAATCGGTTCAACAACTCTCTTTTAAAGTCTTCCCAGGTTGACATTTGTTGGCGAGATTCCATCCAATAATACCAATTTATGGCTTTTCCTTCCAAACAAACACCTGCTGCCCGTAACTTTCCACTTTAGAAATTTCATTCATTGCGAAATATTGTTCCACTCTGAAAATCCATCCTAAAGGATCCTCTCCTTCGAAAACTAGTAATTGTAGTTTTCGAAACTTCTTCCCATCTTTTTCTCCTCCCAAGTTGACATTGCTTCCCTCTTCTTGGTTTCCGATGGACTTGGTTTGAGAAGGGGATGCTTCCGCCGTCACAGTTCGCCCTTGGGCTTCAATTCTTGTAAGAGACTCTCATTTCTTGAAACCATCCTTCCCGTTTTCTGACATCTTCTCTTACCCCTATTAGATTCGTCTCTACCTGTTCAATGCGTCCCTTTATTTTACTCACCATACCCGGACATTACTGCTCTGATACCAAATTGATAGACTTTTCTATAGGAAACAATAAATAAAGGTACAAATACTGATTTTTTATACTAAAAACACTGATATTACTACCAGAATTCTGAAACAGCCACTAGGAAACTGCTAACACCTTAAGATATACAATACATAACATTAAGATTACACAGATTTCAGCATTCCTAGACATTCGCGAGGCTAGAACTCTCCAGAATTCCCTTTTCCTTTTTCCTGAATACCTTCCTCTAAAGCCCTGCCCCTTTTTCTACAGAAAAAACCACCCTGTAATTGTCTCATGACCGTTATTAAGTTTTTTAATTTTTTATTTTGTCCTCCTGTGGGGTGTCTTTGGTTCGTTAGTATAGGGTATTACCCTATGTTAGTATAGGGTATTACTGTATGGGTGTCTTATTTTTGTTATTCCATCTTGTTTCATGCTTTATTATGAATTTGTTTATTATTCTTTGTCTTGAGCTTGAGCTGGGGGTCTATTGGAAACAGCCTTTCTACCTCTCCGGAGGTGGTGGTATGGATTGCGTACATTTTACCCTCCCCAGACCCCACTGTGTGGGAATACACTGGCTTTGTTGTTGTTGTTGTTGTTGTTGGCCTCCTGGAATAAGTTTTTATAACTTGAGGCACATCAAAAAGCAATTGAATCTATCGTGTCAAACTAAAGGAACAAGCTCTGGCTGTTAACAAATAGCATCTAAATACTGTCTCGCTTCAATAAAACTACCTTACCTCGTAAAAAGACAGTGTGACTCATGTACATGCCTGGAGGCTGGAAGAGTCAAATCTATTGAAACCTTTAGCTATAGTATGTTGTACATATTTTCCAATGTGCTATGGTTTCAAGCTGTATTTTATAAGTCTGACATAAAACAATCTTTATGTTTTTTGGTTTGTGGATTCCATATCAATTTTTGAATCATTCTTTTTGTATTTTCAGCTCGATGTTCAGTACCTTCATCCGCATGCTGCCATCAATTCCAGTGTTGGCTTAAATCCCTCTCCTCTCTTGGAGCTCTCGGCTGCTATTGGCAGCAAGGATTTAGCCCTTGGTGGTGAAATTGGATTTAATACTGCTTCATCTTCTTTTACCAAGTGCAATGCAGGGATTAGTTTTAACAAACCGGATTTTTCTGCTGCAATTATGTTGTAAGTATTCTGGTTTTGTTCTCTGCTTAATATACTCTTGTTGTTTCTGAGTTCTTCAAATGTTTTCCTCTTAGCTAAGTAAAGGTGGGATTGTCAATCCAACTGTGCAACATGCAGCTATATGCTCTTTATTTGTTATGTCAAAATGTTATGCTGAATATTGAAGTGTAGTTGTCAATTTCTGCCTGCCTTGCGCTCTTTGTTTCAGCATTTATTCCCAAGATGTATGTTTCAAAAAAAATGACCCTTTCCTACCTCTTTAGTTTCAACGTTCCACATGATATGTTTAAGACCACAAGATTGATAGGCATATAAACTCCGTACCAAATCAAAAATAGGTCAAACAAATTGAAACGGTGGGAGTACAATTTATCTGGACATTCTTAAGGGAAGGAAAAGAACGGCAAGCTTTTGTTTGTTGTAGTAGTTAAATGGATGTGCAACTATGTATACAATAATTGTGGCCTCAATCCCAAGATAGTTGGGGAAGCAACTAAACTTGCTGCTATTTCTGAAGGGTGTTTTCCTGTTGAAACAAGTACATTAAAAAGATTGTGTTTGAACTTCTTGAGTGGCGCATTTTTGTTATAACGTGTAAAAAACATATGTTGAAGTCTGCATGTCTGGGATATAACTCTATATGGTGCTTTGCAATGAGGGGGTTGTAATTGGAATTTAATTCTATTTCTCATTTGTTTCTTGACCTCATAAAAAGTTGTTCAAGATTAAGTGTGCCTCTGAGCACGTGCCTCTGAGAATGCGTGCGGACTTCTGCCCTTCGCTTTGATGGCTGAAGTTGCATGCAGTGTTGTGGCTTCCTCAACCATATTGATGTAGCACAGTTTAATTTTTATTTTCATAATTGATGATGTACATCAGCTTTATTCATTCTGTCAAAAGCAATGTTTATCTAGCTGTGCCTTTTCGTGAGCAAAAATTGAAGATTTAGCTTGTCCTTTCTGCATAAAAAATGGAAACTTTTATGCACACATCTCGAGTATCTAATCTGCCTTTTGTTGCTATCCATGTAGAACGGACAGGGGACAAGCTGTGAGGGCATCATATGTACACTTGGTGAATCCAGTAAATGGAACTGAAGTCGGTGCAGAGATGATACACAGATTATCTACCTACGAGAACAGCTTCAGCATCGGGAGTGCTCACAAAGTCGACCCACTAACATCCGTGAAAACTAGATTTTCTGACAATGGTAACATTGCAATGCTTTGCCAGCGGGAATGGAGGCCAAAGTCACTTATTACTTTCTCAGCCGAGTATGAAACGAAGGCAAAGAATTCAGTGCCCAAGTTGGGTCTTGCCCTTGCTTTGAAGCCATAAAAGGATTGCTCTCTTTAATTCCAACCAATTTTACTTGGTATCTTGACTTTTGTTAAAAATCTTTGGAAGGCCTAAACTGTGGCCCTTACTTACATCTTACATCATATTTTTTTTGGTCAAGATTCATATAATGATGATAAATTTGAAAGAGTATGTTACAGGAGCATTGTTGCATAAGCCTTTTCAAGGTTTACTGGTTTTCTATCACCTTGAAACTACTGATACAATGTATTTTTTGGAGAATGAAATAGGCATGGTGCCTAGCGCTTTACACAACATTTTGTCTGCTTTTGCTCTTCTAATGATGTAGATTTTTGTTTAATATGTATTGTTTTCTCTTTGATCAGCTGGAGAAAAATTGGTTAATGAGTAATCTAAAATCAAGTGCTTGTTTTATATCTTTATTTATGGTTGTATTTCTGGTTGATAATGATGTATCAACATTAAGATCGTGGATGTATATGATAGAAAAAATTATGCAGCCTATAAACATGGAGTTTGATCAGTGCCTCAGCTAGCTTCACATTAATTTATGGGCTGCATAAATATTAATGTGTTTTGAGCTGATGGTTTATCGGAACAACCTTTCTGTATGTACTTGGGGAGGTCATTAGTTAATGTTTAAAATTTTCTATTATCTTGTTGAAAAAGAACTGTGAATTGATTGTTGGAATTGGATATTCATCAGCCTTGACACGGATGGTACTGCCATCTCTTCCACGACCAAATGTTATGTATACTAGTTTCATGAGGTCGTGCTAAAGTCTGGGTCCAAACTCAAAGTATCAAAATAATAATTTATATCATATATTTTTTTATTTTTTAATTAGCATATCTAATGTTCTGTTAAATAAGTCTTGTTAATAAGTTTTTGTAATTATGAGATTTTTAATCACATAATTGGATAATTTTAAATAAAAAATATTATTTATGAGGAAGAAGATATTATTAGAAAATTAGATTATATCAAAAATTTACAAGTAATTTGATATTTTATATAATGACATAATTTAAAATATTTAATAATTAAGCTTCGATGAAGATCATACATAGAAAAAAATATTGATATTTTTATAAAATTTGCAAGTACTTATTTTTTTAGTTATAGCTAAAAATAAATGTATTTTAATATTTATTGAGTTTTAGTTTCCCTCGTAGTTTTAGTGGCAATAGTTTTTGCTAATTATATTTTTTTTTCTTATAAAATCATCTGGTAAAAAAAGTCAATGTTTTCAAGTTTATATTATAATAATTATAACCTCAATTAAGAGTCTTCATATAAATTTACTTAATAAGAATATATAAGGATATTAAATGATATTAAACTACATTAATAACTTGCTCCATTCGTTCTAATTTACTTATTATGTTTATTTTTTACACACCTCTTACAAGAGTAACCTATTCATCCCATTTTAATTATTGTTTTATACCTTTTCATGTCCGCTACGAGAAACAATAAATACAAGTTATTATTTACTGTACTATACTATCAAAAAGATTATGAGGCTGTAGTTGAAATCATTAAAAACTTTAGTTTTGTAGAAAAAGTTAGCTTGAATATTGTTGATTTAAAATAAAAGGAGTTTTAATTAAATAGTAATCTAACATGTGGCAAGAAGAAACCAATTATAAAAACCCAAGGGAAATGATCTTAACAAAAAGAATAAAGGCGAAAATAAAAATATGTACTAAAAAATACTATTAATTATCATGTTGAGTAATTTTATTTCGCCAAAAAATTGAAATATAAAAAACGGAAAAGGGCCTGAAATGCCCTTCAACTGTGTGAAATGGTGTAAAAATATTTCCCGTCTACCTATTGGGCCTAAAATGCCCTTCATGTCTATCTATTGAACCTAAAATGTCCTTTCCATCTACATATTGGGGCTATTTTGCCCTTTTATTTAAGAAAAAAATTATATAATACCACAACTTATCTTTATTAAACTACATAAAGTTCATATCAGTTTTATTAATATTAATCAAATAAATAGTGCACAATATCAATTTTTCGTTATTCTAGATTGATCTGATAAACAAAAAAAAAAACATATATAGCCATTTTAAAAAAATTATTACAATACATAACCTATTAGTTGGTCATTAGATATAACATATAAAATATTTACTTTTATAACAGATTCTAATATATAGAAAAATAATTATATATTAAATTCCATATTTCTTATTTATTGCTTATTTTTATGGTAGTCTTTGTTCATTCATATTTAATATACTATATCAAAATTTTATATTTTTTATTTTTATTGTCTGCTTTTACTATGCCTCCATTAAAAATATATGGTATATTTATACCATAAAAATTCATGATATATTTATATATTATAAAAATTATATTTATATTATAAAAATACATGATATATTTATACCATACAAATTATATTTATAACATATAAATTATATTTATACCATAAACATACATGGTATATTTTAGATATAAAAATTTTATACCATGTAATATTGAAAATACATATTTATATTTAATAAATAATTTTTTAACAAGAAAAGTACTTCCGAAATAATGAGATATACCATGAATATTTATCTCATAAATTATATAAAAAATACAAGAATAATCTGACTTTGATATAATTTATATCTACACAATAAAAATACATGGTATATTTGTACTTCCAACATAATGATTTTTATTTCATAAATATTTATCCATAAAAAATTATGGTTAACCCATTACATTAGAATTAAAAGTACATGACAATAATATAATACTAGATGATTAACATACATGAAACAAAATGAAACATACACGAGCAAATAATGAAATACTTAGTTTATTTAAGAATATTTTGAATTTTGAATATAAGATAGAGAAATATTTGAAAGCAGTGATTATCTTTTCCACTTTTAATTTGAAGATTAAAAATATATCTCTTAAATTAAGGTGAATTAATAATTAGTTACAACATTAACTTAGGAATTATAATTATCTTTTCTGATTTTTTTTAAATGGCTATATATATATAAAAAAACTTTTATTTTTGTAATATTGAAAAAATATTATTATTTATGTAATTAAGTTTTAAAGATGGTCTTTCTATGTAATTTGCCTAAATAAAATGGCAAAATAGACTCAATAGATAGACATAAAGGGCATTTTGGGCCCAATTGGTAGGTAAGAAGGGTATTTTAGACCCAATAGATAAACGAAAAGGGCATTTTAGGCCCAATAAGTAGACGGAGGGCATTTTTACACCATTTTACATAATTGAAGGATATTTTAGGCCCTTTTCCGTATAAAAAAAGCCCTTGCGAGGACTATCAAAATCTCAAGATCCTCTATGATTTAGTGGTAAAAAAAGATCACCTTCAAAACATATTCAAATTTTATCGTTTTATTTTTCAATTGACAATTTGACTTATTTTTGAGCTAAACTGTATTATATTAATTCAATAAAATAAGAAATTAGATATTCAAAACTATATGAAAAACAAATATCATAAATTGCAATGATTATATCAACATAATAATATTTTTTTCTTAAAAATATTGATTAAAATTCATAAAATTTGATTCTCAAAAGTGAAATGTAACAAATATTTTAAGATGAAGGAGAAAATAATTTAATAAAACTAAAGAGAAATTCAACCAATCACAAAGATTCATGTGAAAAATCTTAAAAGGAGAATTATGACAAAGAAATGTCACATGTAAGACTTTTATTCCATGAATTTAAATGTGGGGACTACCAAACTTTTATTCTCCCTTATATATAGTAACTAGTTTCATGAGGTCCGTGCTAAGCCCGGGCCCAAACTTAAAATATAAAAATAATACTCCTTCCGTTTTAAAAAAGAATGATCTACTTTTCGTTTTAGTCCGTTTAAAAAAGAATGACCCCTTTTCCTTTTTAGCAACTTATTAATTTTAACTTTTCACATGGTATGTTTAAGACCGCATGATTAAAAGGCATTTTGTACAGTTGACATATCTTTAATTTAACACCACAAGATTCAAAAGTCTTCTTTATTTTTTTAAACTCCGTGCCAAGTCAAACTAGGTCATTCATTTTAAAACGGAAGGAGTAATTTATATTATATATATTTTTTTACTTTATAATCAGTATATCAAATGATCTACTAAACAAGTCTTCTTGATAAGCTTTCATAATTATTAGAGTTTTTAATCACATAATTGTATAATTTTAAATAAAAAATATTATTCATGATGAAGAAAATATTACCATAGAATTAGAATACATCAAAAAGTTATAAGTAATTCGATATTTTATGTAATGACATAATTTAAAATATTTAATAATTACGCTTCGATAAAAATCATTAATAGAAAAAAAATATTGATATTTTTATAAAATTTGCAAGTATTTATTTTCTTAGTTATAGCTAAAAATAAATTTATTTTGATATTTATTGAGTTTTAATTTTTCTAATAATTTTAGTGGCAATAGCTTTTGCTAATTACATTTTTTTCATCTTATAAAATCATTTGAAAAAAAAAGTCAATGCTTTCAAGTTTATATCATAATTATAATAATTATATCCTCGAATTAGAGCCTTTATATAAATTAATTTGATAAGAATATATAAGGATATTAAATGATAATTAAACTACATTAATAACTTGCTCCTTTCGGTCAATTTACTTATTATATTTCTCTTTTACACATCCCTTATAAGAGCAACCTATCCGTCCCATTTTAATTATTGTTTATACTTTTTCATGTCCACTACGAGAAACAATAAATACAAGATATTATTTATAATACAATAAAATCATAAAGAACTACGAGGTTGTAGTTGAAATCATTGAAAACTTTAATTTTGTAGAAAAAGTTAGCTTGAATATTGTTGATCTAAAATGAAAGGAGTTTTAATCAAATAGTAATCTAACATGTGGCAAGGAAAAATCAATTATAAAAACCCAAGTGGAATGATCTTACCAAAAAGAATAAGGGCGATAATGAAAATATGTAATTAAAAAAATACCATTAATTATCATGTGTAGTAATTTTATTTCACCAAAAAATGAAATATCAAAAAAACCCTTGTGAAGGCTATCAAAATCTCAAGATCCTCTATGCTTTAGTGGTAAAAAAAGATTGTCTTCAACAGTTGTTTAAATTTTATCGTTTTATTTTCCCAAAGACAATTTGACTTACTTTAGAGCTAAATTGTGTTATATTAATTCAATAAAATTAGAAATTAGAAATTAGATATTCGAAACTATATGAAAAACAAATACCATAAATTGTAATGGTTGTATCAACATAATAATATTTTTTAATTAAAACATTGATTAAAGTTCATATAATTTGATCTTCAAAAGTGAAATGTGACAAATATTTTAAGATGAAGAAGAAAATAATTTAATAAAATCAAAAGAAAATTCAACCAATTACAAAGTTCATTTGGCAAATCTTAAAAGGAG
The DNA here is from genome assembly GCF_002878395.1 of Capsicum annuum. Classification (NCBI taxonomy): domain Eukaryota; kingdom Viridiplantae; phylum Streptophyta; class Magnoliopsida; order Solanales; family Solanaceae; genus Capsicum; species Capsicum annuum. The sequence goes on from NC_061117.1 coordinate 35,547,887, forward strand.
AATTATGAAAAAATAATGCCACATGTAAGACTTTCATACCATAAATTTTAATATAAGGACTACCAAAACTTTTATTCTCTCTTATATATAGTATAAAAATATTCATCCTTAACTAAAAGGTCAATTATCATCTGACTCTGACATTTTTTTCTTACCCAGGCTTGGACTACAGTGGTAATTATCAGTCGTTAAAGCCTATTTTCAAAATTCCTAGATCTACTGTTGTGGCAATAGGATATCCCCAGAACTATCTCAATATATTTGGCACGAGACAATTTCATATATCGAAGTGAGAATGAGATTAAGTGTTTTCACGTCTAATCATATTAATTGCAAGCCATGAAAATGAAAAAAATAAATGATAAGAGTACTTCTTTTCCTTCAATATAATATATAGTCTAAAAGCAACAACCCATTAAACACGACATATTTAAAAACATTATCATTATAATTGTACTCAACGACTTGTCATGTTTTGAAAATGATCAATGATCGCTTCATTGGGTACATTTTCAAATGCCCCATTCTCTATGTAACAAACTAAACAATTATTCAAAAAATCATCACCAATTCTGCTACGCATGTCATTCTTAATATATTTCATCAAAGAGAAAGCTCTTTCCACCGTTGCAGTCGCCACAGGTAATATCAAACTCAACTTCACAAGCAAATAAATAAGTCTTCAAGTTTTGTGCAAATTTGTTTTCACCAATTTCTCTGAAAGATCCCCAAGTCTTTTCAAGTTAGAGAAATAATTATTCCCTTGTCGCACATAGTCAATATAATTGTCAAGCTCAAAACTAAGATCCTCAAGCATGAAAGCACTAAACTCATCTTGATAATAGGTAGCAAGTTTTATAATCCTATTTTTATCATAATTTACAAAAGAGTTATCTGGACTCAAACTAGTCATACCAAGAAGTAAATCAATATTCACTTCATCAAAACGATTGTTAAGCTCGGCAAGTTGCAAATCAATTACAACATTAAAATTTTCAACACACAAATGATGAGAATATGTGATACTGGAACTCTTACGCTTTGACTTTTTAAGAGCATAATTCCTATTCATTTCGGGAATCACAATATCATGTTTGGCACAAAATAAAGAAACATTCTTTACCAAAGAATTCCATTAAAATTTCTCATAGATTGCAACTGTCTCTTTGTGAAACCAACAAGGTTCATAGCAGTAACAATATCTTAATCTTTTTTTTTGCAAAGTCATATTTAAATCATGTGTAATTGCCAACACTTTTAACATCAAATGCAATGTATACACAAACTCGTAAGATCTTATATCATCTACTAAACTCTTTGCCAATGATTTGTATTGGTAATTTGAACCCTCCTTAGCAAGAATTCCTAGTACATGAATAATTGAGGAGAATAATTTAATAAAGTCATGCACTATTTTAAAATGGGAACTCCAACGAGTATCTCCTGCCCTTTGAAGTCCAAGTTCTTGATTCAATTCACTTCTTGTATGAACTTCACCGAACATCAATAATTTTTCTGTTTGATCATCTCTAAGCATCTCCCTACGCTTAAAAGATCCTCCAATAACATTCAAAATATTAGCAAGAATATAAAAAAATTGATCTACCTTATGATGCTTCTTTGCAACAGCTACAGGAGTCAATTGTAATTGATGAGCAAACCAATGTACACTATATGCCGAAGGAGTATCTTTCATTATCAAAGTTTTAAGACCATTGAATTCTCCCCACATACTACTAGCTTCATCATAACCTTGTCCCTGAATATGAGAAGAACTCAAATTATGCTCTAAAAGCAAAGAACATATAGACAAATGTATCTTTAACATGAACAATACTAAGAAATCGCTCAATAAGCTTACCTTCTTTGTTAACATATCGCAGAACAAGGGCCATTTGTTCTTTATGAGAGACATCTTTAAAAGTAATCTCAGTTTAAGTCTTCAACAATTGCTTTCAACGTTTTTTTAGCACAAGAATTCACAATGTCTTTTGAATAGTTGGACAAATCATGATATCATTTTGTGGAGCATTTTCTAACACAACTATTTTCACATCTTCCTTCCTATCTGCGTACCACTTTAAGAGATCTAAAAAGTTTTCTCTTCTTGTAGAATTTTCACTCTCATCATGACCTCGAAAAGGCAATCCTTCTTTTAAAAGATATCTTGCAACATCAATGAAAACATTCAAACGAACTCAATATTCATTTTTAGTTTTCTCAGATTGTTTGTCAAAATAAGCTAATATAGATTGTGCTTGATTATTTAAATCAAGCATCATCTTGAAACACCGATTGTGAACACGAACGAGGTAGCTTATGCTTTTTTTCATCCTCACTACCTGGTTTATAGTAGAATCTGGAGAATATGAACTTCTCGCATTCTTCTTTTTGGTACGTTGTTATGAGCAGCTCTGGTGCTCGATCTTAGGTCTGAGGTATGGGTCGAATCATGATAAAGAAGGTTCGGTGGTTTTATAATTCCCAAGCGGAAAGTCGTATGTGAACAAAGCCAAACCAATATGATATTCAATAAGCCCACTTTTTTGAGAGAAAAAACTTCCTGTGATGTTAATATTCGTATTACATACACTGATGTAAGTGGAATCAATCACCTAAATGACATGATTCAACTGCCAGTGAGATTAGGAGCTTCCTGAGAAGAGTAAGTTGAATCATGTAAATAGCATGATTCCAGTTCTTCCATTTAGTAATGGAAGTCATCCGTTGTCACTTTCGTTGGGTATGGTAGAGAGGCTTGAGAAGGTGGACAATCCTTCAGTGAAGTATTTACATCACCCACATGCTTATTAAGTCGTTCTATCCCTTTATTCCAACTTCTGAAGCCATCTATTGTGAAAGAATCACCGACTCTTTTTTTATATCCACCAATCTCATTTTTAAACCAGTAACAACACAAGCAAAAAGCTGCATCTTTTTCAATACTATATTCTAACCATCCCGAATATGAAGTATCAAACCAATCAGATTAAAATGACGCGATTTTCCACCAAAATCTGTTATTGAAAAAATAAAATGTTCATCAAGTATGCAAGGCCCTTTTTGAATGTAATATCTCCTTACTCTATCACGCTGGTTAGGAGGATATTTCGAAATTTATTTTCTTTTAGCAGGATCAGATTCAAGAAAACTCAAATTCAATATTATATCTTTATCTAGTAGTTGAGAAGGATTGACATTGTTGAAAATGTCAGTATGTGAAAGAAAACTTACTGAAGGAGAATCTGGAGTGATTTGAGGCTTGAAAAAATTCGTAATCATCTTGAACTAACTTTACAATTTCAACCTATTTAAATTAAAAAATAATAATTTAACAACTAACAAATAATAAGCTACAACGAAATATTAATAATTATCAAATTAAATGCATTAGAAAATAAAAATAAATACAAATATACGAGAAAATAAGAGAAAAAAATAAAAATAAAACAAGAGATTGTGGGAGAAGAATACTTAAGTAAAATTTAAAATTAGAAGATGACTCAAAATAAGTTTCTAGTCTTAAGAAAGAAAACAATTTTGTGTTGGGATTATCAGTATGATTTAATAATTATAACATTTAAAAAAGGTTTTAACTAAAGAAAAAAGAAAAGAAAACTGAGTAGTTTATTAGAAATAAAAAAGGAAAAGAATTTACCTTAAAAAGAAAAACTCAATTTTTATTTTATTTTAAAATTTAAAAATAAATAAATATTAATCAAAAATAAAAAAATAAAAATGTTAGTATCAAAAAAGAAAAAAACTTTGAATGTACCTTTTTTAGAAAATAGGCTGGCTTTCTAAAAATAGGGGCTAAAAAGAGTAAAAAAGAAAACTTTACTTATTTAAAAGCATAGGCTGAAAAGCCTTCTAAAAATAGGGGTTGAAAAAGGGATAAAAGGGAAAACACGTCCACGACGATTCGAATCCGCGTTGAAGCGCCGGAAATACATAGCTATGGGTTCCCTCTTACCACTGAGTGCTATCCATCAGTTTAGTTATGAGTTCCCATCTTTAAATATTTATAACTTTTAATAATATTTTTCATTTAATTATATATCTTACGATAGCGATTGTAGGTGCCCAAAAATCCACACCCACTATCATAGATCCGTCCCTGTCAAGATTAAATGATTAAATTAATGTTTAAGGATAACATTTGTCAAAGAGACAACCCAACAGAGGTATATATGCTGTGTATATTTCGCCCATAATGATTAATTAGTTGGTTGTACTATGTGTATTCGTAACTTTCTCAATAATAGTGGAGTGTTGTGTATATTTCGCCCATAATGATTAATTAGCTAGCTGTGCTATATGTATTCGTGACTTTCCCAACAATAGTGGGGTCATTTGAACGAATGCTCCTATTTTGGATGGTGTTAAATTTGTCCCTCAAATATGTGATTTTTAAATTTTGCTCTTCTAACATTTTAAGTGACAAAACAATGTACGAAGATATATCCCTGACATTGAGAAAAAATAATTCAATCGGCATTGATTTATATTTTCGTATCATAAAATGACACAAGCTGTGCCTTATAAGGCATAACTAATTCTTACTGAACTTATGTTATAGTGACAAATATTTAGTTTAGAACCCACAAGTTATACCTTAAAAGACATAAATAGTTCCCATATAATTTATGCCGATAGAGGGATAAGTTCAGTTTTAGAAATCACAAAATTATGTCATAAAAGGGATAATTTATTTCTACAAAACTTATGCCTAGCGAATTCAATACAATACACAACTTATGATAGATAAACTTAATTCTTACAAAATATTATGTCAGACAATACAAAAGTTCTCTAAACTTATGTCTTGCGAAATTAGGCCGTAGATAAGGGTTCTTTGCCCCAAAAACTTTCATTAAATGAGTTGCAAGTGCAAAGATTTTAATATTCACCATATTTGAAGAAAAATATCAAGATAAAGGATAATTAAGAAGCAAACTAGTGAGATTTATGTTATTTACCCGAAAAATAAAGACTACATCATAAGGAATCATTTGCGGAAAAAGTTGATAATAATAGTGGTAGAGCCATCAAAATGGGCTTGGCCCTTGAGGCCGGCCCAACCCAATCCACTATTAGGGTTGAGTTGGGTTACGATTTTTGAGCCCATTTAAAACTGGGGCTTATAAGCTCAGCCCAAATCAGCCCGTTGGCCCTTGAAGATTGATTGAGGCTAGGCTGGGCCAGCCCGTGGGCCAAAATACTATTTAATTTAAATTAAAAATATATTGTGAAAAAAAATGTAATACTTAAGAATAATGGCTGTTGAATAAGTTTAATATCCTACATAATATTAACTTATTAAGTGTTAAATCTTAATCATCAAGTATAAATGTTTCATTTCTTAATGTTATTCAATTTAAACATAAAATTAAAAGAAAATTGTAAGAAAAAAGAATTAAAAATATAAATTGTGATTACTTAGTAAATTTTACTTAGTATCTTATACAATATTTTACTCATTTAACATTAAATGACTAATACTAAAATTTTTAATCATAAATATAAAAATTGCATCCATCATGAAATGTTCAAACACTTATTACAGCTATTCAAAATCGATTGCATAAAATTAGCCAAATTCAAATTGATAATATTTTTAAGTGAATTTTAAATATTATTAATTTTTGATATATAACTTTTTGATATTGTTTAATTTATTAAATTTGCATATGAATTAGATGAGTGTTGATGTTAATTAAGATAATTTAATCAATGAATTCGAATGTTCTTGATAATGTATTTTGTTAAAAATATTATAAATCATCGTAGAATTATGTACTTTAAATAATAATATGTAAGAAGTGCGAATGAATTGCCATACCTATTAGTACAAATATAGGTTGAAAAAGAAAATCTAATAAATTTTTTTGTAAAAATAAAGGGCTAACCCATCTCAACCCGCGATCCTATTAGGATTGAGTTGGACCATACATTTTAGTATAAGTAACATAAATATCAACATTTTTGGAAGTAATTACACTTTCTCCCACTTTTTTAATTACTTTACTCTCTCTCCCTGTTAATATACATAGCATAGCCGACATATACATAGCATTCAGTGTATATGTTGGAATTTTTATAATATGTTTAGAGAGTTGAAATTTTTGTAATATTGGAAACATAAGTTGTGTATTTGTGTAATTTTTAGTATATTTTAAGACCCTTTAAAGTGAAGGGCTAGCCAGTCCTAGCCTATCAAATTCTTTGACCCGTGAGGCTTGGGCTGAGTTGAGTTGGGTTGGGGCAGTCCATTTTGACAGCTCTAAATAGTGGATGGGTAGAAAGATAATTTGGGCCTCACGGAACTAAATTTAGGCCTGGTTAATTGGTGGGCAATGCCCAGGCCCAAAATAAGAAATATTTCCTCAAACCCTACTACATAAATTATGTTAGCAACACTAACTCAGCGAGCTGTCTAAGAAGGAACAGAAGCTGCAGAGAGAAGAGACGCCGCACAAATCTTAACAGGTAAATCACTTTCTACTCTGCTTACTTTTGAGTTTACCAGATTTTTTAGAGCATTTCAAAATGAATTATCAACTTTCTTTGAGCTAAATCATTATCAGATTTTTAGTATTTTATGCGAATAATTATTTTTGGGGTTTAAATAATAATCTAGAGTTTTTGTTTTGTTGAAATAGGTTTAGATAGTTATTTCTGCTTTTCTCTGTTCAGGTTTTGTGTTATTTTTTCTATTTGTTTGTTTATTTATTTGTTGGTTTTGGTCTATTTAATCCACTGTTAGTTTTTTGTTTTTGTGGTAATTGATATCACTGACGGGTCGTTTGGTATGAGGGACAATGAATAATAACCCCGGGATAAAATGAATTAATTAGTCGCTGGATTATATATATAAAATCAAGCGACTAATGGCCATGTACTCCTTTGAGGAGGTTTAATGAGCTCGAGAACGTGTAATGCTCGTTGTGTGAGGGAACGTTAAAAGCATTAGGTTTGACATTTTGAGAAGCTAAGTTGCTCGGATTGTCCTAAAATGTTGCTGAACCCGTGTTGGATTCTCCGAAGATGGGCTACTTTAGAAGTATCCAACATTCACCCGATGACTTTTTTGTAGAGTCCGAGCAACATATTGGAGAAATGAGTAGATAAAACACTTATTGGAGAAATACATTGTCATGTAGGATTTTGTATAGAGTGTGGTATTTTTGAAGGAGCTGAGTGTGTGTTTGCTCATGCTATTTCTTGGCATATGTTTCGTGATGTAGCACATTAAACTATCTGAACATCTTTTGAACAAGCTTTTCTGGATTCAACCCGTCTATCTTGTTTTTTTTAATCTGAAAGCAAGTACGAAACTCTTATCAAGATGTGTTGCTTAACTTTTATTTCTGGGCTCTTTCCATATAATAGATAATAGAGACATGGGTGAGGGAGGTGTACCAGTTCCTGAGTCTGTATTAAAGAAGCAGAAAAGAAGCGAGGAGTGGGCCCTTGTAAAGAAGCAAGAGCTTGAAGTTGCCAAGAAAAAGAATGCTGCTAATCGCAAACTGATCTATAATAGGGCTAAACAGTACGCCAAGGAGTATGCAGAGCAGGTAATTACAAGCTCGATTCCCAGTAGACTATGCTGATTGTTTTTTTTTTCTCTATTATTGAGGTACTTATGAGTTCCGATTTATGCGTTTAGGAGAGGGAGTTGATCCGTTTGAAGCGTGAGGCAAGATTGAAGGGAGGATTCTATGTCGACCCAGAGGCGAAGTTGCTCTTCATCATCAGAATCCGTGGGTAAGATGGCTGTTGGATTGTTTGATCCATGTGATTTGATGAATAAAGTCTTGTTTTGACTGTCATTTCAAATTTTTAGGATTAACGCAATGGCTCCTCAGACAAAAAAGATTCTGCAGCTTCTCAGATTGCGACAGGTAATTTATTGATGTTTCCTATTTAATATGTATAAAAATCCGTAAGAGGATAGTACGGTCTGGAGGTCTTGCATTTGCGTAGAAGGTTAGTAGTGAGTAGAGTGTTGTCTTGCTTTCGGATGGTTTAGGCTTGTTGCTGTCTGTCGTAGAACTAGTCGAATCCTTGTAGTTCTTTCTTATGATATCTATCATCATATGTTGTTATTTCTTTTTTTGTGTTTTGATTACCATTCTATTTTGCAGCTGTTATTGTTCCTTTCTTATAGGCTCTTGTTCTCTTTCCTAATACTGCAATGCTTTCTTCACTATTCTCTTCTTCTGTTACCTGGATTTTGTTGCACTTGAGCCGAAAGCCGAGGGTCTCTCGGAAACAGCCTCTCTACCTCCACAAGGTAGTATTAAGGTCTGCGTACAATCTACACTCTACCCTTCCCAGACCCCACACTTGCGGGGTTTCACTGGGTATGTTGTTGTTGCTGCTTCAAGTTTTAAGCTGTCTCATGTCGCTCAAAAATATGGTCTACCTTATGTATTGTTTGAATCTATTTTCCCTTCTTTGGTTTCCATGCCCCTTATTAGCTTAAGAGACTCAAGTCGCTCAACTTGGCTGTGGATTGCACCATTATTATTGTCATGTAGTGTTCTTTTCAACCCGAAAGAGATTTAGAGTGGCATTTCAACTTCCAATTTCAACTGTTACTGTCATGCCAAGACAAACCTTGACATTCAACTTTGAGTGGAGGAGCGGATTCATTGCTTCCATTTTCTTATCATGTAGGACTTTGCATTATTTTGTTGATTCATTCATTAAACTTTCTTATCATGTAACCTTGCCCGATTTGATCCTAAGCCGCGTGATAGTACATGATTGGACTGCCATTTTACTTTGTGCATATTTTACCCTTTTTTTTTTTTGGTTATTTCATTATTTCCGCCAGTGAATTGTTACCGTTACTGAGTCTAAGCTGTGTTGCGAAAGGACATAACCAATCTATGTCCAGGCATTACAGCTATGTTCTTGTTTTAGATAGCCGGTTACTGTTCTTTTGGGGATCCTTGCTGAAGATGTGTAACTTACCAATGAATTGCTTTTAAACTTTTGTCATTGAATATCTGTTTGTTTTTTCTTTATATGAGTCTCTCTTATTATTCATTTTCTATTACTTCCCTGGCTCATTTCGGTCCGGCTAATGAGATGAATATGTGCTATGCGACAGATCTTCAATGGTGTCTTCCTGAAAGTTAACAAGGCCACCGTGAACATGCTGCATAGGGTTGAACCATATGTTACATACGGGTATCAATCTATTTGTTTTCTCTATTCCCTTTTGAGGTTGATTTTGATTTTGGAGTTTCACTGTCTGTTATTGATTGAATGATGCATCTCGTTAATCTTTCCAGGTATCCCAACTTGAAGAGTATTAAAGAATTGATCTACAAACGAGGTTATGGGAAGGTAGACAAGCAGAGAATTCCTTTGACCGACAATGCAGTCATTGAGCAGGTTTGTGCACAATTTATTTGAAATCATAGTATACAATCAAACCTCTCTTTAACATGAAAAATTGAGTCTAAAATGAACTTGGCCATTATATAGAGGTCAGACAGTCCCCAAAGCTTTCAAACAAATGATTCCTTAATTTCTTCTGTTTTTCAACGAAAGTCACCTATGTTGCAGGTTTTGGGCAAGCATGGAATTATCTGCATTGAAGATCTTGTCCATGAGATAATCACCGTGGGACCTCACTTCAAGGAGGCTAACAACTTCCTATGGCCATTCCAGCTCAAGGCACCTCTTGGTGGACTTAAAAAGAAGAGAAACCACTATGTTGAAGGCGGTGATGCTGGAAACCGCGAGAATTTCATCAATGAGCTCATCAGGAGGATGAACTAAAAGATCTCACTAAGCAACAGTTTTGTTTCCTTAGAAGTTTGTTTTTGGTGTTTTGAACTGTTTGTAATATTGAACTAGACTCTCAGGTTTTGTTCTTGAGGTTAAAAAATTGGTCTTTGGGTCTGGTTTTCTCAATGTTCAGTATTAAAATGGAAATGTACTTTCGATTAATACTGGAATTTTCTTGTGTTTACAGGCCATTTCCTATACAAGCCCACCCTTTGGCCTTATTACCTGGGAAGTTTGTAGAAAAGCTAAACTCGTCTATTTTTCCAAATGTGATGTTATTTAGGCGTTTTGCCTTTTTCATTTTGAAATCTGAAAATATAGAAGGCGAAATAATTTAGGATACCCTTGTACTTTACTCCATTTGTAAGTTAAAGACTCTTACTCATCACTTCGCCAAATGAATCTTTAAAACTCATTGATAAACAACATTTTATTTACCTTTTTTTGGGCATGTCTTCTTATGTGTCATATTTTAACAAAGAGCATGTAAAACACATTTTAGGGGCGTGAAGCTTTTTGAAAAAGCAACTATACTCACTTTTTGGTCTTTATAACAACGATCTTCTTCTCCAATTATTCCTACCCCATTGTTACTCAAAATTTGAGCTCTTTTTTGCCTCACAACTTTTTTTCTCCAAATTTCTTCTCCATTAATTCTTTTCTTATTTTCGTAGTTAGTCTTCTTCAGCTCCTTTATATCCTTCATCATTGATCGATTTTTTCTTCAAATTTTTTTTAGTAGATCATTTACACTCTTATTCTAAGACAATCCTCCTCCTTCATTATCAACTCTTTGTGCCAGTTATATTTTGAGATACTCACATAAATATATTTATGAAATGGACTTCATAATGATACCAAATCAATAATTACATGAGCTACAAAGTATTCCATGAAGACCTAATACTTCATTTTCATACAAGAGGGAGGACAATGATAATTAAGATAATTTTTTCTGCATATCAAACTTAACCATTCCGTGATAATTCAGTTGCCATATTAAGCTATATACTTATTCTAAATTTCTCAAAATTCGCTTCTGCAAAATTTCCACCCATCTAAACTTTTTTAACACACACATAGGGAAAGCAAAAGAGGAAAAAAGATTTTGAGTAATCAATTTACATTAATAACAACTTTTAGGATGTAAAACTAGCAAATAAATTCAAAATTGTATGTTTTAGAAAGAACCCTTTTGCAACATTTGTAAAAACACCAAAAGATGTATAAAATAATATTTTAGGGGGGAAATTATTACTTGTGTGTGAGAGAACAAGAACTAAAGAATTAAAGAGCAAGAAATTTAAAGTCAGAGAAAAATTCTTAAATTTGAATATTTTGGAAGTGAGTTTTTATATTGGACTACAACAACAACAAAAAATCCAGCGTATTCCCACAACGTGGAGAATGTGATGCTTTGATGGGATTGGAAGAAGAAGAGTGACAAATATTTCAAAATGTGAGAGATGAACCAAGATGGAGAAGAAAAGTCATTTTAGATTTTTTATTTCCTATGTGATATTATTAAATGACGTGAAAATAATGTGTGCTCGATTGTATTACACACAACATTGAGCAGGCAAAAAAAGAATTTAAAGTACAATGTTTCAATTGGCAAAATAGTGAGCAGAAGGATTCAGCTTACAAATGGAGTCAAGTACACAAGTCTTTTAGATCATTTCACCAAATATATAATAGCATAAAGTAGTTTTTTTTTTTCAAAGCGAAAGATTGATATTTAGAAATTGAAGTTGTGTTCGATCATGAAATAAATTTGAGTTATTTTTTAACCTTTATGGATAATTTAGAGTGAATACTCTCCTTTCATTATACTAGTTAAATCGCACGTGCCTCACACGTGTAACATTTAATTATTTGAAATTAAATAATTTTATCTATTGCGAAGATTTTTAATGAAGTGTAAAAATTTAAATCACTTTTCAAAGATTCTTCACACTTTAATATAATAATGTAAACATAGACGGTAAGCACATATATGTTTTACCACCAGAAGTTTGAAATGGTTGATGGATCATCGTGTTTGCGTTTGCCATGCAGTACCTCTTTTCTTGCTGCCAGAGGCTAAAAGTGACTTATATATTTAAACCATATTTGTGATATAGTTTTTTTTTCTTTTCTTTTTCTATATATTTAAAGTTTTTTCTTATTTTTAAAGTCAGATATTTACATAATCATTGATTATATTCTTATTACGTACTTAAACTTTTAAAAATTTGATATTTTAAAATTTTTTCTTATTCTAATGCTTTTATATTTATATCTAATTTTTTCAAATCTTCTTAAAATCAAATTTAGTTGATTTAGGAAAAAAATATTAGTTGTCATTAATTCTGATGATTTCTAATAAGGAATGGTTTTACCATAAATATATTTAATTGATTTTCAACTCTTAAATACTAGATAGTAAAAAGACGTTTTTGTATAAAGGAGAGACTTTTAATGAAGGACAAAAAGTTCAAACAACATTTCTAAGGCCCTTCACACTTTTAATATATTATTATTATTATACGCGCCTCAAGCGTGAATTTTATTTAATGAATTCAATTTGATAAAATCTCTTTGATGTTATAAAAGAAAATATGTTTGGATTAATAAGTAAACTGATGGTTTTATTAAATCCGAAAACTACTTAAACATAAATTAATATATTCATACAAAATCATATAAATTTATTTAAAACAAACTATAAACTAATTAGGAAAAATACCAAGGTTATAGAATGACACCTCAAACATGAGAAGAGAAGCAATTGAAAATCAAAAGGGATAAGATAATATATATTTAAACCACATGACTATAAATATAATTGATATACTTCACGTAGAACATGAAATATATATAATTAAATCTAACTAAAAATTTAGAGTGTTACATTTTATAGTAAAAATTAAAATTAAAATAAAAAACCTTGTATTAATTAATCCTCCTTACATTTTATAATTAAAAAAAATAAAAATAAAAAACCTTGTATTAATTGGTCCTCCTTGATAACAAATATCTTCATTCTTTGAAGTCGATAATCTTGTGGACGAAAATTTTCGTCTCATTCTAGTTCTGAAAATAAGAAGAGAAGACGTAAAATAGATGCAGATTAGATTTAAACACAATTAACGATTATATCACAAAACATAAAATAAATATTCATCAAAATAAAACATTATTCTTCAATAATCGTAAAAGAAAATTAAGGAACTGAATATCAAAACAAAAAAAATGAAGTAAAACAATATAGAGAACAACCAATTACGTATATGCTAAAAATATATTAAATTGGTTTGATCAATTATTGATGTACATATGAGTGATATCAACGAAAAAGGATTAATCGAGAGAATATTTTCTCCTAAAAGGAAAAGGATCCCCAATTTGTAGAGAACTACAAGCCTTTTTCCCTAAAAAAGGAATTACCTAAATATAATTTTTTATTTATTTGAAAAGTGAAAATCAAATATATTAAATTCTTTGCCCTTCCTTCAAAGGTAAAAAAGTCAAATCTATGAGTAAAAAATAGGGCCAATCCTAATACTACATCAAACAATTGGGTACGAAAATTATTTATATAGATAAAATTATGGTAACAATTGGGTTCGAAAACTATTTAAATTATGATAACAATTTTCACCACTTGATTTTTGATTTTTATTTTATTTTAAAGGACTAAGTACCTTAAGTTTGACTTTATTTTACCATAATTGGGGAGCATACAGAGGAAAAAAGGGTAATTATGTTAATATATTTTATTTTATCAATATTTTAGTTAATATGATCGGAACCAATAAAGTATTTAGTTATAATTTTTATACTTTAAATAAGAAAAGATTTAAGAATTAAAATTTTAGTCAATTTTAATAGGATGATAATTAAATGACTATAATTAGAGAAACTACGTGAAAAGACTATTTTGTCTATTACAGAGGTTTTTAATGAAGGGCAAGAAGTTCAATTCACTTTTCTAATGGGCTTCACACTTTTAATATATTATAGATATAGATATAAATATAGATTATAGACTATAGATTATAGATTTGACTTTTGTTGACCTCTTTAAACAAATTTCAAAATTAGAGGCATATGCTGTGAATCCCCGAAAGAAAAGGGTGCCTTTTGAAAAGCAGACACAATTCTTTTCTTTCTTCTTGTTGGATAGCAAAGTGGCCCCCCTTAGTGGTTCTAACTTAAAGGATCTCCCCTCGTTAAAATCGTATGTGAAAGTGGAGCCGTGGTGGCTACGAATGGCAACAGGGCGGAGCAAACCCATATAAATTTTGCCTCGTCTCACATAGCATGATTTTTATTTTTCTCCTGTTCCATCCTGCATGAACCCATCCCACATAGCCTTAAACCCGCCCTATCCCACATAGTTCAAAACCCCACTCGGCTCCGGCCGGTTGCCATCCTTAGTGGTGGTCCCTCTCAGACTATCCGAATTTAGATTTTTTAACCTTTAGAGAGGAAAAAAAAGAGAGAAAAAGGAGAAATTTGTATAAGGGTAGCATATACCTAGAAGGATCTATCAATTAAATATAATAATATTAGTCAAGGGATGTGCCGATCGGATGAACTGAGATATGAGCTTGATGGTCAAGATTTGAGATATTGTACGAGTGTGACCTCCCCCTTGGATCCTATTTTGAGAGCACAATACGAGTTGTGAATCCCCCCTTGGGTCCTATTTTGGGAGCATTGAGACTCGATAGGTGTATATAGAAAGTCATGCTATGACTTTTAAATCATTCATTTCATCATCCGTTGCATTGAATTTGCATAAGCATTTCATGTGTTGCTTTTTTTTGGTGTGTTACTTGACGCGTAATCAGTTTTTATGTACTTTCGCGTATGCCTGTTTCTCTCTCTCTCTCTCTCTCTCTCTCTCTCTCTCTATATATATATATATATATATATATATATATATAATTAGAATTGTTAATGGAGACAGTGTGAGCTAATGTTTGAGAACTTTTCTGCTTGCAGGTTGCATGTTCATAGTATTTTCTTTACTTGTATTATTTTCTACTTTATTCACTCGGCCTATGATACCTAATGAGTACAAGTAGATTGTACTACCGTGCCCTATCAGTGCAGATCCTAACACGAGTACGATACGCAGTGGCTGATTCTGTACTGTTGAGTAGGTGATTTTGAGATGCTAGCCTATTCTAGGCTTTTAGAGTCGACTCCGATCCTCTTATTTCTTTTGATGTCTTTATTTATTTTTGAAGACAGATAGTTGTATTTTTGATAGTTTGGATGTATTTGTTAGATGCTCTACATATATGACACTAGAGGTTGGAGATTTTATATGTTCTATTCAGACTTTCGCTAATTTTGCATGTGTTGACTTGACTTCGTTTTAGAAGTCTCGTCTGATCTTATTTTATTTTTATTTTAAATTTTCTTTCACTTGGACGATTGACTTATCCACCAAGGTTGAATTGAGGTAGTTACCACTACGACCTTCTTAGGGATTTTTCTCCTTTTTTCCACTTTGCTAATAAACTTCTTAACATGCTATTTTTTGAATAATTCTACTATAAAGCAACTAACATGAACTTATTTTATCATATCATGATTGTTAGGAATTTATGAATTTAGCTATTCATAATAGTAAATGAATATACCTGTTCTGGTAGTTTTGATAATTCTAAGCTTTGTTCCTCCATAGATTTTTCCATTGAAATATACCTGTTTTTTAATAAATAAGCAAAATATTTGTTGTAGGCGAGAGAGAGTTTTTTGCTTCAACGCATGAAGGCTTATTTTTCTTTCTACCTTCGATGCCTTTTATTTATAATCTAAAACTTTACAAAAGTTTTCCTTCCTTATTTTACACGTTTCTAAAACTTTACAAAAAGTCTTCAAAAATTATCTACATCTACCTAACCTCATTTACTATAGTTTTCAAATGTCTTCTAAAAAGACAAAAACTAATTAAAGCCTAGACTAATAATAGTCAAAAACCTATACAATTCTAATAATTTACGTAAAGAAAATTATGAAAGTTTGTTACATGTCGGTTTCATAATTTAATAGCTTGTCTTTTATCTCCATTATTGTTTCCGCTGATTTGTCGTATCTGCTACTTTTTTATCTTCTTTCCAGCTGGCATGCTTATCTTCTTGATTTTTTATTTTATTCTAGCCGAACTTCTGGGATAATATTATCTTCTCCATTACATCTCGAACATTGATGATCTGGATATTTGTGTCTAATTATCTTGCAATATCTTATCAATAATCCGTCTGAAATAAATCCTCTCTTAATTGCTCTTGCAGTAGATTGTTTTTCTGGGTTTAGTAATGTCATTATCCATTGTCTAACATCTTCCATATCTGCTTGTCGTAGTTCTTTTGAATTTGAATAAATCATCTGATGATCTTTTGAATAATAGCTCCATATTCGATTTCCATTGGTATAATTGTTTGCTAGTTCTTGAATAATTGTAGCTAGTCCAATAAGTCGTTTGTTTGCATAAAAATCAGGTATCTCGATTCTGAGTATCTCTGGCTGCTGCACAATATCTTCTAGTATAATCATATCTCTGGTTAATCCTATTTTTACAACTTGTATAACTGGTTTTATCTCGTCATATAATATCTCTGCTGGTGCAATATAACACTTTATATAAAATAGATTTCCTTTGGTTACTCTTTTATAGGTGTTGAGTATTTTTTGTAATTCTTCCATAGCTGATAGTTCTTCTCCATCTTGGGTATATATGGTATTTAATAATCCATAGTCGAAACAAGTTTTTATTAGGCTTGGGTTAGTTTTGGGTAGTGCAATTAGCTTGTTGTGACCTTGTAATCCTTGGGTTATATAGTTTGTGTTGGGTTCTTTGATATCTGCAGCTCTTGGGTTAAGGTTTAGAAAAGTTTGTACTCGGTAGATATTTTCTATGTATTTTTGGGCTGTATAGTTATAAATTTTTTTTATCTTGGTTCAGACTATCTTGATATGTGATAATTTGTGGGGGTATGTTCAAGAGGTCTCTTTGTATTTTTGGTGTAAATGGTTTTTCAAATGTCTTATTTAAGTTCATATTCTGATATCTTTGTCCAATGACTCCTGTACTTGTACCTGCAATTGTAGATTGATAAAAGTTATGGGTTTTATGGAGTGTCCTAACGTCTCCTTCTAGTTCTGGAATTTTAATGTCTTCCGGTCGACATAGCTTTGCACACTGCTGAGTTAGCTGATTTGTAGCTATAGACTTCAGTTTAACTTCATTAGTCTTTAGCTTTTCTATTTCATTACCCATACTGTCCATTTTTATTGAAAGCGTAGTTAGGGTGTTGAATATCTTTTCTAGAGTATCTTCTTCTATTATATCGGTCTGTGTAGCTTTGTCTTGATATGTAATCATCAATAACATTTTTGTTAGTACTAATTACTTCAATTATAAATGTGAAATTTAATATATTCAAGACTAGTCTCCGAATCTCTTTTGTTGTAACTGAATTTTGTATTTTCTTTGTTAGCCACCAACGTACTTGTGTATTATCTGTTCGTACAATAAACTTGTTATATACAATAGATGGCTCAAATGCTAATAAACATTTACATAATGAGCATAATTCTTTTCTATTTATTTCCCATTTTATTTCTGTTTTATTAAACGTACCTGAGTAGTATCTACAATGGTGTTCTAATTTTTCTTCTTCATATCTATATTTAAGTACTCTTCCATAACTACTTTCACTAGCATCTGCTTCTACTATATATATAAATTTTCTATTTTCATCTGAAAATTGTAATTTTGGTAATTCTTTACAAAGTATTTTTATTTTCTGAACTTGTTTTTTATCTCATTCGCTATAGTTATATTCTACATTCTTTTTTAATTTTTTCTGTAATGGTTTTAAGTTTTTTGCTAATTTTGGAATATATTCTCTTACTTGGTTTACTAATCCTAAAAATGATTGTAATTTCTTTTTTGTATCTAATTCTTCATCTGAATTTATTATTTTTTGGACTATATGTTGTTGCATTTTGACTCCACTTTTATCTATTTGTATTCCTAAAAATTCTATCTGATTTTTCATAATTTCTGCTTTCTTCTCACTTAAACTTATTCCTGATTTTTCTATTATATCTGTAAACTGTTCTAATAATTTTAAATGTTCTTCTTTAGTTTTTGTATATAATAGTATATCATTTATGTATATTATACAATTAGGTAGTTGTTTAAAATAACTATCCATAAAATGTTGATATCTACCTGGTGCATTTTTATATCCAAATGGTAGTACATTCCATTCATAAAATCCTTGTGGTATCGTAAATGTGGCTAATTCCTTAGATTCTTCTTCTAACTTTAAATGGTAAAATCCTGATTTACAATCAAATTTACTAAAGTAATTATATCCTTGTATTTGTCTTATTTTTAATATCTTATTTGGTATTGGGTAATTATATGTCATGATTTTTGCATTTAAATTTCTATAATCAATAACCATTCTACTTTTTCCTCTTTTTTGTTTACTATGTTTATTTACTATAAATGCTGGGCTATTATGTTTACTATTACTTTTTTGTATGTATTGTTTTTCTAATAATTCTTCTATGTGCATTTTAAATTCTTTTAAATTATCAAAATTATATGTTAATGATTTTTGGATTATTATGCTATTTTTATCTATTAATTCAATTTTTATAGTGGTTTTATGTTTTTTCCATCCTTTTAATGGATCTTCACTATATAATTGTTCTAATTTTTTCTTAATTATTTCTATCTTACATATTGAAAATATAGTTATTTCTTTTTTATTTATTGAAAATACGATCAATTCTATTGTATTTTCAGTATTTTTTTGTATTTTCTAATTTTTGTGTAATTTTTTCACTTATTTCTATCCAATCAGTTTTCTTTCTTATTTTGTTTGTAACTCTTTTTACTCTTACTTTCTGTTTACATGGTGTTGTAAACCACCAATCCGTTCTAGTTATTATATGTGAGTATAATTTATCTAAAAACGGTATTCCTAAAAGTATATCTTTTGATGTTAGCTCATAATTATAGATTTCTTCTATTGTTAATATTTTACCCCAAACTTGTGTTTTTACATTCTTAGCTTTATAGGTAATTAAGCTTCCTTCGTTATTAAATACTTTAACTATTATTGGTGTTTTAAATTTATCCCATTGACTTTCTGGTAAACAATTATATCTACATAAATTAGCTTCTGCTCCTATATCTATCATGGGCGTATAATACCTACTATAATATCCTTCTACTACTATCTTCATTAATACATATATTTTCATATCATGTTAGAGCTCTTCTTAGGAATAATCTTTCACTATTATATGCTATAGATAATTGTGTATGTTCTATATTGTATGGTTTTACTTGTTCTAGCCATTTAATTCCTAATATTATGTTTGCTTTTTGCATTTCTTCCTTTATTTCAAATTCTATTTTTATTTTTCTAACTCCTATTGTTATTTCTTTCTCTACTATATTTTTAGTGTTTATTAAGCTTCTTGGTAGATCTGGACATATATTATTGTCAAATTTTATTTCCTCATTTTTTACTAGATATTTTGCTATATAATTTTCTTCTTGTCCTGTGTTTAAAAGTATTAAATATTCTTTTTCGTTTATTGTTCCTGGTATGTAATATTGATTTAAATTAACTATTGAACTTGTTTCATAACTTGTTCTTTTCGATGAATTTGATGATTCTGATTTTTCATAAGCTATTCTTTTTGTTGTACTTATTCTATCATTTATTATTTCTAAATCTTCTTCTATGTCTATATTTCTGTAACTATAATCATTATTATCAATTGTTTTTACGAATTGTTCAAAATGACTTTCTATTTGTATTTTATTAATTTTATTTTTTCCCGTTATTTTATGTTTTGTTGTTAATACATATAGATTTTTACATCTTGCTGTAAATATTTTACTTCCTGGGGTTAGTTCTATTCCTGATATTTTCCAATATAACACTAATGATTTATCTATATTTTTATCTGTTATTGCTACTGAATAATTTGCACTTATTATAAATTAAAATTTTTGATATATTAAATTTCCTTTTATGGCAATTATTATACTTTTTTCTATAGGTTTTATAATTCTATCATCTGCTAGGTATAATTCTATTGATGTATCTATTCCTTCTCTGAAACATGCTTTTATTAATATCTCTGTACCTCCAAGGTGTACATATTTTATTGGGTCTCCTCTACTTTTTATATCATTTATTTCTTTATTAATGAACCTTTTTGTTACTAGTGGTATACTAGCTTTACCTTTTGCATATCTGCAGTCTATTACATGTTCCTTTTGACTTACTACGTAATATTCTTCCTTTTTCCTAGTAAATATATTTTTTATTGTTGGTATTTAAAATATTTTTTCTACACTTAAGTCTAACTCTTTTCCTTTTATTTCATCAAATACATTGTTATCAAATATTACTTTTTGATCTGTTCCTTCATCATTTAAATGTTCTTCTTTTGTTATTATTTTTATATCTTCTTCAGTCATTTGGTTTATTCGTATATCTTCTTCAGTCATTTAATTCGTCTAATTCACTATCTATTTCATTATCTTCTATTTCATTATCTGTTTCATTCTCTGAAATTTCATATATACTGTTCACTTTCTAATTCGTAATCTATATAATCTATCTGCATATATTCTGTATTTTCTATTTTTATTTCTGATATTTGTTTATTTTTTGGGTTTTTAGGCACTTTACAATCTCTAGCTAAATGTCCTAATTTTCCGCAATTATAACAAGTACATTCTTTTATAGATTTCTTTTTCCTATATGGTCTTTTATGTTTATAATTTTTTTACATAATATCTTTTTATTGGTTTTTTATATTTATATTTTGATTTTTTGTATTTCTTATATTTCTTATGTCTTTTTCTTTTCTTATAATATCTTTCTTCGCATCCAAATTGAGGTGCTATTTTATCTTTGCAACATGCTAAATTTCTTATTAATATTTTTTCCATTTTTATTTCTTCTCTATATTTTTCACATAGGTTTCTATACCATTGTTGTAAAAATTTTATTCTTGCTCCTAGAGTATCTACTATTTTTGCTTCATCCCAACTTTTTATTATTTTTGAACTAAATGGTTCAGGTAATTTATTAAAATATAATTTTCTTATTTCTTTACTTTCTTCTGTATTATATGCTCCTTTATAATAATATTCTTTAAATGCGCAAGTATATTCATCTATGTAGCACATATTACATATTACTAATTTTAACATTAAATTCCTATTTGTATCTTTCTCTTCATGTTCTTCTTCTTCTGTTGTTGTCATGCTACTAAATTCGTCTTTTATAGCTGTTTCATATATTTTTAATAATTCTATAGGTGTTAGTTTAGTTGTGGTTGTTGATGATGTTCCTTCTGTGGGTTTGTCAGTTCTTAATACTCTTTTACTATTTTCAGTTAGATTTAAAAACTATAATTTCACTGTTCCTATTAGTGTTTTTTCTATATATTCTGATGTATCTATTACATTTATATTATT
This sequence comes from Capsicum annuum, assembly GCF_002878395.1. Lineage (NCBI taxonomy): Eukaryota > Viridiplantae > Streptophyta > Magnoliopsida > Solanales > Solanaceae > Capsicum > Capsicum annuum. The sequence continues at coordinate 35,569,221 of NC_061117.1, forward strand.
ATCTAATAATTATTTTGTCATATATCCTATCCATAATTGTATTATTTTTTCTGTATCTATTACACAATCTAAGTTTAAAAAGTTATAATTTTTATTAACTATTTATTTTGGTGTCCATTTGTCATATTCATTCTTTAGATTATATCTTTTAAACTTATTCTTATAATATGTAGGTTTTCTTATTTCTGATGTTCTAGGTATTATATTTTCATCTTCTTTTTTATCAAGAGTGTTTATTTTCGTGTTTATATTTTCTAAGTTTTCTTCATTAATTACTTCTTGTTTTCCACTGATTCCTAAGTTTTTTGTATTTGTTAAGATTTCTGTATATATTTCACTATCTTCCGAATCATAATTATCTGTTTCTTCAACATCTATTGTATTGATTTCTAATTCCTTGGTTTCTATTTCTTTATTGCCTATTTCTAATTTTTCTTTAAATTGATTTATCTCATTTAATAATTTTTGTTCTTTATCTTTTTATTTTTTTTCTTTCTGTCTTTTTTCATACAAATCTTTTAGCATTTGTAGTTCTTTTTCTAATTCAGCAATCCTACTATTTTTAGTTTCTTCTATTTTTCGTATTTCTTCTGTAGTTTGTTGTTTTATTTTTTCTATTTCCTTTTTTCTATCTATTATAAATTCTTCTTTGTTCATTTTATTGTAAATAGTTCATGTTGATATATATATATATATATATATATTTTTTTTTTCTAAACTATCTATTTGTGATTCTAAATTTGATATTTCATCTTTTTGTGCATTTATTGAGTTTTTACTAACTCCGATAAATATATTATAATGTAATCTTTCTATTCTTATTTTTAATTCTTTACGTTTTTTAGAAATAATTTGTTTTAATTCTTTGTATTTTTGTACTTTATTCATTTAAATAATATAAATCCAAATATATACTATTACGACGGAATGAGTCGTTAGATGCGCTTCTTAAGAAAAGCATTAACTAAAGACTGATTTGACTAAATTATCCTTATTTATTATTCTTCTCTATTTAATACTTGTATTTTTTGCACTATGTTAATATCTCTCCATATTTATGACTATGGGTAAAGATAGAAACAAAAAAAGTTATTATGTTATGATTTTTTAAAATGACAAGATTATAGAACATCTATTTTTAGTAAGAACGACAAATACTTCGGAATGGAGGGAGTAATATACTCCTTCCATTATTTTTTTAATTGACATAGTTTTCTTTTTTAGAGTCAAATGATATAACCTTTGACCAACATTTTAAGATGTACTTTTTAATCATATTGAAAAAATAAAAGTTGCAACTTATAGTACTTATCATAAAATTTTTTAATATCTAAATTTTAATTTTAAAATATTAAATTAATCTAATCTAATTGAACTTACAAAAAATAATTAAATTGATTCTCAAAAAATGAAACATGCCAACTAATAAAAAGAAACGGTGGGAATATGTTACTTGGTTTTGCAAAACCAATTTGATATTCAAGTAAGTGACTTATATATATATATATATATTACTACTAATAATAAGAGGGAATAAGCAGGCAGCAGATCGATGCGTCTGCTTGTGCTATCTGCTTCAGCTGCTTCAATCGTGATTTTACTATATCATTCTTAATTAATTATTATAAATTATATAAGTATTAAAAAATTATTATAAAGTCATTTAAGTATTAAAAAATTAATTATATTTAATATGAATTAACTTGAAGTCTTATACGTGATTCACTTAATTTTTTTCACAAGTATTTTTTTATAATAATTTTGCTATATTACTTTTAATTAGTTATTATAAGTCATTTAAGACATGTCTGCTTCTCTGCTTCAATCATGATTTTACTATATTACCCTCTAATTAATTATTACGGTCATCTAAACATTGTGTCATTTAAATTAGTAGTAAAAATAGAAGAAAAAGTATTATGAATCACAATCATTAAAAATTTAAATTATTTAAAAAATATAATTGACTCTCAATGACACAAAATTTTGAACAAGGAGAGTAACGTATATTATTTGAAAATTACATAAAAAATATTATAAATTACAATAGTTAATAGTTTAAAATATCTACAAAAAATTTACTCTGTTATGTATTTTAAAAAATTACTATAAATCACAATAATTAACAACTTTAAAAATTTAAGTTCAATCTGTCTGCTTTGGCACAACTTCATTGGTCCTTTCCCTTGCTTTTATTTTTTTCATCAATTTTAATTTATTTGTCTTATTTTATTTTTCTGGTATATATTTCAAAAAAAAAATACGAAAAAAATTTCTATAAATCATAATAATTAATAACTTAAAAAGTTTAAAAGATATAAATATATGGCCGAATCTCAAAATTATATCTGTATCATTTAAATTGAAATAGAAGAAAGCGTATTATAAATCACAGTAATAAAAAATTTAAATTATTTTTAAAATATGATTGGCTATTAATGCTACAAAAGTTTGGACAAGGAGAGTAACATATATCATTTGAAAAGTACATAAAAATTATTATAAATTACAATATTTAACAACTTAAACTACAACAACAACAACCTTCCCAGTGTAGTCCCACAAAGTGGGATTTAACAACTTAAACTATCTAGAAAAATTAATCTGTTATATATTAAAAAAATATTATAGATCATAATAATTAACAACTTAACATTTTTTAAAAATCTAAAATATTTGGTTGACTCTTGAAATTATATCAGTGGCACTTAAATTAGAATAACTAAAAGTATGATTGACTATCAATGTCACAAAAGTTTGGACAAGGAGAGTAACATGTATTATTTAAAAATTATGTAAAAAGTACTATAATTACAATAGTTAATAGCTTAAAATGTCTTTTTTAAAAAAATTAATCTGTTATATATTTAAAAAAAGAAAAAAGTAATTACTATAAATCACAATAATTAATGACTTAAAATTTTTTAAATATATAAAATATTTGGTTGACTCTCAAAATTATATCAGTGCCACTTAAATAGGAATAGAGAAGAGGTATTATAAATCTTAATAATAAAAAATATAAATTATTTTAAAAATATATTTGACTATAAATATCACAAAAGTTTGAACAAGGAGAGTAACATGTATTATTTGAAAATTAAATAAAAATCTTATAACTTATGTTAGTTAATTTATATCTATAATATATTAAAAGTGTGAAGACTTTTAGAAAAGTGTTTTGAACTTTTTATCCTTCATTAAAACACTCTTCTTTAAACAAAATTGTCTTTTTACTATTTATTTATTTTATTATTTAATTATTTTTGATTATATTAACTAGACTTCCTAAAATATATGGGACTTCTAAAATATATGGTAGGAAAATTAATTAATATTTTTCTTTATACTAGACTTTCTAAAATATACGAGACTCCTAAAATATATTGTAGAAGAATTAACCTAAAATATATGGTAGGAGAATTAATTAACATTTTCCTTTCTATTATTCAATTAGAAAAATACTTCCAACATAGGGCTCTATTAAGGAAATACTTCTATAAATATTGAGATGTACGTTAAACTAGATAACAAACCGATTTGCCTATTGGGAGAATCTGATTGATGCTCATCTAACTTGATTCGACTGCATGTCTAGATTGGTGGATGCTTGATTTTCTAACTATCAACTTCTTTACTATTTTTGTTAGCATAATATAATTCAACATGTGTGTATATATATATCTTCTTTGTTTTCATTCAAAATTATTCTTCTGGGTCAAAATTTTCACTCAGACAAGAATTAGTTGGATCAAAATTGAAGCTTTGCGATCACTATTATATTTTTTTTTTATAGTTTACAAGTCGTAGATGAATGCCAGTTGATTTTGAAGAATTTCTTGTGTAAACGTAAGGTTTAATTGTATTATTTTGATATCTTATTATCTTATTGTTTTATTTTAATTTACAGATGTTAGATAAATGTGGGTCGGCTTTGAAATTTTTTTTAGATAAAGATTAGGTTTAATTGTATTATCGTAATATCTATATTAGTTTGTTATTTTGTGGTAGTTTACAGTTCGTAGATGAATCTCGATCGGCTTTGAAAAATTTCTGTGTATAAAATTTAAGTTTAATTGTATTGTTTTGATATCACTTTTATCGCATTATTTTGTTGCAGTTTACAGGTGATAGATAAATGTTGGTCGGCATTGAGAATTTTTTTATGTAAAGGTTAGGTTTAGTTGTATTGTTTTGATATCTCTATTATCGTATTATTTTATTATTATTTACAGGTAGTAGATGAGTGTCGGACGACTTTGAGAAAATTTTTGTTTGGAAAGATTAGATTTAATTGTCTTATTTTGATGTCTCTATCATTGTATTATTTTGTTGCAATTTACAGATGGTAGATGAATGTCGATCGACGTTTAAATTTTTTTTTTAATAAAGATTAGATTTAATAAATAAATTCTCCATCTTTACATACTCAAAAGATATTAAATTTAGTTATTATATTTATCTTTATTATTTAAACAAATATCCCATTTAATGTAATGTTTGAACTCATTAAAGTGAGGTACACGCGCAAGGCGTGTACACCTAAACTAGTAACTTAAAATAACTAAAGCATATTAAAAATATAATTGATTATCAAAATTCTATTTGTATCACATAAATTGAGACTAAAGAATAACATATATTGGGCCCGTACTGGCGCAGGCCTTCAACATCTAGTATATCTATATCTATAATCTATCTATAATATATTAAAAGTGTGAAGACCCTTGAAAAGTGATTCGAACTTTTTGTCCTTCATTAAAAGTTTCCCCTTTAGACAAAATCGTCCTTTCATTATTTTTCTTAAATTATTATTTAATTATATTTAAAATATTATCTCCTAAAATATATCGGATCATGACTTTAAATATATAGTAAGATTTTTTCTTAAATTAAAAATCCTAAAATATATGATAAGAGATAATTTTAATCAATCATAGTTTACCTTAAATAAAAATTATGTTTTATTATCATGATACTCACTATAAAGATTAACACTAATTTACTCCCTTATTTTTTGGCAAAAAAAAAAAAAAACGTAGGAGTATATTTGGCAAAATTAAAAAGTTGCCATTACTTTTAACAAACTAAAACACTATGGTAACAATTATACATTCAATAGAGTCCTCATATATTTTCTTACTTTTGAAAAATAAAAACTGTTATTACTTTTTACCAACTGTCATAAAATTATATTTTTGGCAAAATAAAATTTATCTTATTTTTTGTAAATAAAACACTGTCGCTAAAAGTAATTTTTTGCTAAATAAAAACTAACATGAGAGTCCTTTTTGTTATAAATAGAAGTCCACTTTTCTTTTTGACAATCAATGAATGATATTCTAACACAAATTATATAGGAGTCTAATTTTTTTTTTTTTTAATTTATGAATACTCCTTTCGTAAAAGGAGTTCTTCTATGTGGTGATTAAATCATTACGTAAATAAAAGGTGCGTGGAAATAATTATTTTGTTCTTTAATTTTTTCGTTTCTTTATCATTGTGTTTTCAATTGTGTATTTGGATTGATAATAAATCATTACATAGAATAACATAGAGTTAACAAGTTTTTATAGTAATTGAGTTGTGTTATATGTATAGATATTTATTTTTGCAATCAACGGATGAAACAAGGGTAATATACCAAAATCCGTTTCTATGATCCTTCGAAATTATTTTTCAGCAATTAATTAGGTACTGTTATTTTATTTAAAAATTTTATTCATTTATTTTTTAAAAGGTCTTATCAATTGTTCAACATATATTTAAAAAGCAGGAAGTGATACCTTTACTTTGCAATATATAGTAATTGAATTATAGCACATAAGATCAAGACGAGGACTTGAAACTTTGATTATTAAATTGTTACAGATTTCTGACTTTTTTTATAATCATTTTTTACTTGATTTCAAGTTTCAAATTTGAATATTAGCTTGCAAGCATTCATAAATGCATCTATGAGTTTTTAAATTTGATTCTCGATATTATATTTACAGTTAAAGTTTTGCACCGATAACATTATCCGAACTCTTTTGTTTTGATAATATTAAGTCTCATATATGTTAATTTTTTTCCTTGGCACTCATAATCTTGCTTGATATTTGGAGAAGAATTTGGATAAGTAATTATAATTAGTCATGGTGCAAAAAGAACAACTAAAAATGGTACAACGTGTATATTTAAATTATTCTTGACTTTATCACTTGAATTTCATTACAAATCTATATCTATCTATATTATATTAAAGTGTGAAAGGTCTTACAAATATTGTTTGAACCTTTTGTCTTTATTAAACGACTCTCTTTTAAATAAAATCACCTTTTTATTATTTACCTAATAATATTTAATTAATTTTGAACTTCAAACTAACTAAAATCAAATTCTCCCCCCCCCCCCCCCCCCCTTTTTAAGACTTCAAATCATGCATATATAATTTTTTTTTTAAAATAAAAAACCATGACCTCTATCATATATAAAATAAAAGGGAAGCAAAAGTCTACCAAAATTTTAAAAAGGTTCAGTAGACATCTTTAAAAATATCTAATATTTATTTTAGTTTAGTTTATTTGAAATTTAAAAAACTCTAATATTGATAAATAGTTTATGAAAAAAATAAAAATCTATCATATTTAGATAATTTCTTTATCAAAGAAAAATATTTTGAACTTTCATAAATTGAGAATTCTTCTATAACAATACAATAATATCTAATATGAACATATGAAGCAAGATTTATTTATTTTTGTTCTTAAATGATTCTTTGTTGTCAAGAAATATATTTTTGTAATATTTGATTTACTTTGATGCATTGCTTTTGTAAGTTTCTTTTCCCCCCAATTTTATAGGTATCTGTAAGATGAATGATGATAATGATAATATAGACAATTGACGATAAAAATTTTGAGCCATACAAAATATTATGATTATTTTTCTTTTCTAAGACACCAACAGTAATTTAAGGAGTTATCAATGTATTTTTTACCTACCTTATTTGTATCTTAGATATTTACAATTACTATATAACTAATTAAATAAATATTTTTATTATTTAAGCAAATATCATATTTAGTGTAACGTTTAAACTCATTATAGTGAGGTACACACGCGAAGCGCGTATACCTAAACTAGTATATATATATACACACGATGATATGCTTCCATCTATTAGCGAAGTAACGGCTTTTAAATGTTATATTTACTCCCTCTGTTTTTAAATAATTCTCGCCATTTTGGTTTGCACTAAAAAAAAATTAACAATTTATTAGATTGATTAAATTATTTTTAGTTATTATTCTTTTCTATTTTAATACTTCTTTTTTTTTTATTATATCGATATACCTCTATATTTATGACTAAGGGCAAAAGTGAAAAAACAAGTAATTGCTTAGATTTGGTGAAATGGCAAATATTAAGAAATAACTATTTTAGTAAGGACGATAACTAATTAGGAACGGAGGGAGTAACAATATTTAAATTTTAGGACCAATATGGAAAAGTCATTTTAAAATAATACAAATTTTTTTAAATAATAATTGTTATAAAATAATAAAGAACAAGAAGAAGAGTAGAGAGAATAGAGAGAGTGATTCTTATTTCTTCTCTTGAGGGATGAAAGATCATAAAATTGTAAATACAATGAACAAAATCCCTCTATTTATAGGGGAAATTTACTCCTCGTTTGAGTAAAAGACGGATGCTTCAAATTCTAATAGATATCAAAGTAGATCTTGATAGACATTCACTATAATGTAAATACATTTATAACACTCCTCCTTGAATGTCTAGATAGATAATGTGACTCGTTAAAACCTTACTAGAAAAAATCCAGTGGAAAAAAATCTAGTGAAGAAAAAAGAGTACACATCTCTAACAATACGCATATAGGCTACCTCATTAAAAACCTTACAAGAAAAATCCGGTGGGACAAAACCTTGAAAGGAAAAAAGAGTACAACACGTATTTGCTCCCCTTAATGAGAACATCCTTGAACTTTTGCATCCCGATTTTGTGCAGCATCTTCTTGAAAGTTGCAATTGGAGAAGATTTGGTGAATAAATCAATCACATTGTCAGTTGAACGAATCTGTTGCACGTTAATATCATCATTCGTTTGTAGCTCATGTATGTAGAAAAGTTTTAGCAAAATGTGGTTCGTTCTATCTCCATTTATGAATCCTCCCTTCAGATGTGCTATGTATGCTGAATTATCTCTGTATAAAATTGTGGGTATATTATTATATTTCATACCACATTTTTCTCGAATGAAATGTATCATGGACCTCAACCATACACATTCTCGGTTTGCTTTATGAATAACTATTATCTCAGCATGATTCGATGAAGTGACTACGATAGACTACTTTGTATATCTCCAAGATATGACAGTACCACCAAATATGAACACATAACCTATTTGAGATCGAGCTTTATGCGGGTCAGATAAGTACCCAACATCAGCATGACCAATAAGATCAAAACTGTAATCTTTAAAATAAAACAAGCTTATGTGTTTTATCTTATTTTGATGTCTCATAGTAGGAGCAGAAATATACCTTGCTAAGAAATTGACTGAAAAAGCTATAGGCCTTGTAGTATTTGCAAGGTACATGAGTGCATCAATTGCACTAAGATATGGTACTTCATAACCAATCCAATTCGATATATTTTGAATTTCAGCAAATAATCTATTGCTTTGAAAACTCTCCAAGAGTTCCAATGATGTTCAAGCAATAAGCTTATACAATATAAGGATTATAAATAAGTTTTTCAGAAACTTTTATATGCTTCAAGCAGTTTGAATCCTTAAAAGTTTTCACATAAGTTTTGTCAAGTGACAATATTCAAAATTTCATGAGTGACATCTTCAAATATCTGGACTGCAAATCAAATAAGTTTTATACTTACCAAGATGCATCCTTTCATGTCACTTGATAAATGTTTCTACGTCAGCATGTTTAAATAAACGTAGAATTTAGATCCTCGTAATCTTTCACAATATTGTGCCAATATTGTGTTAAATATATTGATGATATATCATTTTGTATCAGTTCACAATGCGACATAATATTTTGAGATCTCATCACTTCATTATTTTCAGGAACATGAACCTTACATAAGATTTCATGAAGTGTTATGTCGTAGGCTCTTCAAGAGTTCATTGCCTTCTTATTATGATTATTTACTCCTTATTTTTCAAGGACTATTTCATTTGAAACCGATTAGTCTACCACGCTTCACGCATGCATAGACTCTGTCCTTTAGGAATACAAAATAAGAGCACTTGCACTTAATATGAGATGCTTTTGGCGTTTGACTTGAATTATCTTTTGGATGAGGATCTTGTGATAATTCCTAACATATTTCATAGAGCTTATAATCTCCCCCTTATGTTAGGAAAACTAACATACATCCTCTACTTTTTTGAGGAATCCATCTTTGTGCATTATGGTGTATTCTTTAATCGTATACCGCACATTAAAATTATTAGATGAAATAATCGGTTCTCGACCTTGAACCAATTGAGAAGGAAGAAATAATCATAATTTATTGGTCTACTGCATACAAGTGTTACTGTATGCAACATATCATATTTCAGACCAACACATGAAGCTTTGTTCTCATTAGTGATGGTTTAGCTATTTATCAAAGGCATTCAATGTCAAACCATCATCCTCAAGATAACTTTTTTGATTGCACAATCTGAAAATTATGCTAAATTTATATTGAACAAGTAACTTTATGAATATCAAACGTAGGTTGACCACGAATGTACATGTGATCATCTTATTGATGCATCTTTTCAACATATCACATGATAGGTGAACAGACCCTTATTCACCTTTTATTCTTTTCAGATTTTGAGGGATCCAATCCCAAAATTAGTTGGTCCAACCAACTTATCATGAGAACAAGCAACATTAAAGTTAATGAAGAATTTTCTAATTCTTCAATATATGTTCAATACTCAGTATGCACATCTTCGGGATATCACAATCGTTCATGTTAACTTATGAACTTTTAATTTAGTAAACTCCAAGTTACCATGATATGTGTTTTTGCTTTAGTAAATTTCAGATTTACTATTATATGAATAAATTTCAGATTTACTACTTTAGAAGTAGATTTCAAAATTATTCAACCTCTTTCGGAGGTGAGTTGTGATACAATCACAATCAATTGCACGTTTGCATTAATAAGTTTCTCATTCCCTAGGAATTGAATATAATCGTGCCTTAAGTCTATCAAATTATGATAGCTTATAACCTCTTTCAAGATTTTGCTACTTCAGAAGCAAATTGAGGCATACATATGATGTAGAGAATTCTTCTCTAGTATATCTTATAATCATATAAGCGTGTGAAAATATCGTTACTTTTGATGATCATTATCATATTGTCCCTCCACGCGTATATTCGTGCATTTAATCACTTGTCTTCTTTTAGACATATTATGCACTGCTACCAAATACACCTCAAGAATGAAGTAAGTTGTCATATTTCAGACTTATCATATATTGCTACCACATTCACTTCATGGAATGGAGCATATTCAATGGGTCGAATTTCATGATTTTTCATTAAACACCCATTATTTTGCCTTAGCCATCATAATATCATCAATATGTTGTATTGAGATTCAAACTCAACATCTTATCCATATAAAGACGTCTTAGGCATGAATCGATGAGACTTGAACCCAATATATTATCATCATTTTTGATAATATTATTTTTGAAGAATAAATTTAAAATATAAATGGTTCCAAACCAATAATTTTTCCTTCAATCCAATAATAATTATATTAATAGTAGCAAAAAAAAGATAACATAAAGAATTACTAACCTTGAAATCCTTCAGATTTATAATCTCACTTTGTTTGTCAGAGTCTCGTGCTGATAACGTGTTATAAAATAATAAAGAACAAGAAAAGAGTAGAGAGAATAGAGAGAGTGATTCTTATTTCTTCTCTTGAGAGATGAGAGATCATAAGATTGTAAATATAATGAACAAAACCCCTCTATTTATAGGGGAAATTTACTCCTAGTCTGAGTAAAAGACAGATGCTTCAAATTCTAATAGATATCAAAGTAGATCTTGATAGATCTTGATAGACATTCACTACAATGTAAATACATTTATAACAATTATCTAATTCTTTACTTATTTTTCTTATGATGGGAATATAATAATCACTATTCCTTTCTAGGCTAAAATGTATGGCAGATAAAATTAAGTTTAAATCTTTGTATCAAAATCATAGACTCCAAATTATTTTTCACTGTATAAATAGTAGCACGTCCTTCTCACTTGTCGTAAAAACTGTACACATATTCTCAAAAGTTTCTACTATACTATCAAGAGCGTTTCATTAGTTCTTGTTTTGACACATACTTTTCACAGGTATTTCAAATATGCATTAATTTCTCCTTTTTATTTGATATTTTTCAAACCTTTAACGAAAGACATCTTTGGTTTTGTTTATTAATAAATTTGCTTGTGCCAATATAATCTCACATGATAGATTGATACTAGAATATATTTCTTTTATGTGTTTAATTCAAGTGATACTAAAATTCATTTTTAGTTATTTGTTAGAGCTAACACGTTCTTTCTCAAAATGCCGAGAGATTGTTTTCAAGCACAACATCTTGCACTTTTAAAAATTAAGAAATTTAAGATAAAGATGGAGTTATTCGAATGGTAAGCTTATAACTTCCAATCCAAAGATTATGAGCTGAGTTACTAATGGGGCAAAAAGGGATGGAAGCTCCTAAGGGAGGAAAAAAATTAATTAAGACATTTAAATAATATATATTTTCCTAATTTATCACTTAGTTTCTAATTTATTCATATTAATAATCAGAGTCATTTCTCAAAAATTAAATTTATTATATTTAAAGGATTGTGAAGTTGTGTTCTATTCAAGGGCGGACCTACATATATTTTTGGGGTGCTCCGGCACCCAGTAAACTCGATGCAGAATAGGTACAATTACATAAAAAATATATAAAAATAGGTATAAAAAGATAAAAACACCCACTAAAACAAAAATTGGTTGGGTGCACTGACATTTAAGTTGATCTTAAGCTTCTCCTCTAAAGGGGATGTCCTGGGTTCGAACCTTGTTGAGGTGATTAATGAAAAATGGAGGGAAAATAGTGGAGAGAAAAAGAGACTAAAATGGAAAGTGTACTCTTTTAAGGAAAGTTCACTAATTCTCCCACATTGGTGGGAGAAGAGAACTTTGAAGTGTTTATAATATGAAGCACTTACTCCACATGAATAGTGAGGCAAGAACAAGGTGGTGCCTCGCGCCTTAGTCGTTGTCGCTCGCTCGGCTCGGTTTTGGATTTGGATTTGGAAAATGATCGATTGATGAGATCTATCATTTTAGACAAAATTTATTTGACAGAAATTTAATCCGAAAATAAAACACAATAATTTTTTCTGTATTTTGATCCTCCATTTATATGCATGCAGTGGCGGAAACACTATTTCAAAATGCAGTGCAGAAGTGAATTGATGCTTCAAAAGGGATGCAAATCTTCAACGAAATAACACACTGATTCATGAATGGTATCCCAGTTCGAAAAAGATGCATTCTTTGGATGAACAGACATGATTTTCCAGAAAGGTTACACCTTTTAAGTGAACCATTGCCACCTTTCAGAAGAGACACCTGATGACTATATAAACCTGCTTTCATCCACATATTTAGGCACAAATTTTCTGAATATACAAACTCTTCTTGTCTTCAAAAATATTTCGTGTGATCAATCAAACCGTTGAGTGAGTTCGATGAGATTCCAATTGTTTGAGGTACCACTACAGTTGGTTTGTTTGGCCATTTTATCCTGGAAGGAAGATTCCATAACCTCGGGTACAGTGAGAGAAATTATTCCTTAAGGACACTCCGTGAAGTCGGGGGACTTGGCCTAAAAATTCTGTTTCATCTCATTTCTGAAAGTTAACATACTTCTTGAATAGATTATTTATAATCTTGTGTTGAAGGTGTTAAGAAACTTCATAAGTGTTCTAGTCTTAGACTTGAACTTTTGTTGAAGTTATTGTTGCATGTATATACAGATTCTTGTACCAAAAAACATTGATAAATAACAGTCTTAAGGAATAAGCCACTTTCAAAATCTGTATAGCTTATTTTTGGAGATTAAATCTTTAAGATTTCTACTTTGTTTGAACTTAACTAGTGATTTGACGACACAAAATTTTCATCGAAAGTTAAAGATCACTCGGTTGATGATTGGAAGTCATAAAAACTTCATCGTTAAACTAGAAACAAGAAGTGTTTAAAGTTGCTGTAATTTTTTAATAAGTATTTTGATATACTAAAGGTACTGTCTTGTGGTGACAGGAAAATGACGACTGATAGTCAAATGCATGATGCTGGAACGACTATGGCGGTAACTAGTATCGCCACGATGAGTCAAACTAATGCTTTGCAATCTATGGCACAGACGGAGAAACCCAAAAAGTTCACGGGTATTGACTTCAAAGATGGCAGCAAAAAATGTTCTTCTACCTCACAACTCTCTGTCTTCAAAGGTTCACGATTGAGGAAGCTTCGGAGGTGTTCGAGGGAACCCCTGAAAAAGAACGCTTTGTGATTATGGAGGCTTGGAAACACTCAGATTTCCTTTACAGGAATTATATATTGAGTGGTCTCCAAGATGACCTTTACAATGTGTATAGCGGAACCACGACTGCAAAAGAGTTATGGGGAGCGCTAGAACGGAAGTATAAGACGGAGGATGCTGGAACTAAAAAGTTCTTTGTTGCATGATTCCTGGAGTACAAAATGATAGAAAACAAGTCTGTTTTTTCACAAGTACAAGAACTGCAAGTGATCATCCATGATCTCCTAGCGGAAGGTATGATTTTGACAAATACCATTGTTGAACAATTTAAAAATGTACTTAGTATTCATATGAACTTTATTGTAGGTTTGATTGTGAATGAAGCGTTTCAAGTAGCAACAATAATAGAGAAGCTACCACCTATGTGGAAAGACTTCAAAAACTATTTGAAACACAAACATAAGGAGATGTCAGTCGAAGATCTGATTGTACGACTATGTATTGAAGAAGATAATAAGGCTACAGAAAGAAGGTCAAGAGGCAATTCCACAATGAGTGGAGCAAACATTGTAGAAGATGACCAAAAAAACTTTAAAAAGCGAAAGAAAGCAGAAAATAAAAGCAATCAACCCAAGAAGAAGTTCAAGGAAAAGTGCTTCAACTGTGGCAAGATTGGCCATAAGTCTATGAATTATCGTACCCCGAATAAAAGAAAGAAGAAGGACCAAGCATAGCTGACCGAGTCTAAGAAAGAAATGGATGATCTGTATGCTTTCCGAATGCAACTTGGTAGGAAATCCTTACGAATGATGGATGGATTCTGGTGCCACCCGCCATGTTTATGCTAACAAGAAGTTGTTTTCAACATTCGCTCTGGCTCAAGTAGAAGAAAAGATCTACATGGCAAACTCCGCTGCTGCAAAAGTGGAAGGAACAGGAAAAATATGCGTGAAGATGATTTTTGATAAAGTATTGACACTTAATAATGTCTTGCATGTTCTGGAGTTACGAAAGAACTTGATTTCTGTTTCACTTCTAGACAAGAACGGATTCAAATGTGTATTTATTTCCAGAAAAATTATACTTAGTAAAGGAGAAGTGTATGTAGAAAAAGGCTACCTCAATGAGGGCCTCTTCAAAATGAATGTAATGAATGTTGAAATCAATAAAAGTTCAAATTCTTCTTACTTGCTTGAGTCTCCCAATTTGTGGCATGAACGGCTTCACCGAAATATGTGTAGAGAATGGAATTTTCCATCAAACTACGGCCCCGTATTCACCTCAATCTAATGAAATTGCGGAAAGAAAAAACCAAACTTTAAAGAAAATGATGAATGCCTTACTTATAAGTTTAGGTTTACCACAAAGCTTGTGGGGAGAGGCTATCCTTATAGCCAACCGAATACTCAATAGAGTTCCCCATAGTAAGACACCATCAATTCATTATGAACAATGGAAATAAAGGAAACCCAACTTGAAATATTTCAAAGTGTGGGGGTTTCTAGCAAAGGTCCAAGTTCCTATCCTAAAAGGGTTAAGATAGGACCTAAGACGGTGGACTGCGTGTTCATAAAATATGCTAAAAGTAGTAAAGCATGTTGATTTTTGGTTCATAAATCCGAACATCCGGATATTAATAAAAATAAGGTAATTGAATCAGATAACGCTAAATTCTTTGAAAACATTTATCCATATAAAACTAGACATGAACAGTTAGTGGAGGGTCTAAACGACCTTGAGATGAACTAAGTGAGAATGTACATAATGATGAGAATCCAAGACGTAGTACACGTCAAAGAACGTCAACTTCGTTTGGATTAAATTTTGTAACA
Organism: Capsicum annuum; assembly: GCF_002878395.1. NCBI lineage: Eukaryota > Viridiplantae > Streptophyta > Magnoliopsida > Solanales > Solanaceae > Capsicum > Capsicum annuum. The sequence continues at coordinate 35,584,646 of NC_061117.1, forward strand.
TTTCTCTTAGAAAATGAGCCTCAAACATTTAAGGAAGCGATGGTGTCTTCGGACTTATCTTTTTGGAAAGAGGCAGTCAATAGTGAGATTGATTCAATCTTAAGCAACCATACGTGGGAGTTGATTGATCTTTCTCCAGGAAACAAATCTTTAGGATCTAACTGGATCTTCAAAAGGAAAATAAAAGCGGATGGTACTATTGACAAATACAAGGCAAGACTTGTAGTAAAAGGCTTCAAACAAAAAGAAGACCTTGATTACTTTGATACATACTCGTCAGTAACAAGGATAACGTGATTCGAATGTTAATTGCCTTGGAGACGGTATATGGTCTTGAAATCCATCAAATGGATGTGAAAACCGCATTCCTAAATGGAGAATTAGAGGAAGAAATTTACATGGAACAACCCGAGGGTTTTGTGGTTCTAGGAAAAGAAAATAAGGTGTGTAAACTTGTTAAGTCACTTTATGGACTAAAACAAACACCTAAGTAATGACATGCAAAGTTTGTCCAAACCATGTTGGCAAACAAATTCAAAATTAAAGAATGTGATAAATATGTTTATATTAAAGACACTTCAAATGACCAAGTCATTGTGTGTTTATATGTGGATGATATGTTGATTATCAATAGAGACATTTCAGATATAAATTGAACGAAATGAATGCTTGAGAGCAAGTTCGATATGAAAGACCTTGGAGTTGCGAATGTGATCTTTGGGATAAGAATTCATAGAACTCTACAAGGGTTGGCATTGTCACAGTCTCATTACATCAAAAAGGTACTTGACAAATTCAAGTATATGGAATTTGGTATTGCCAAGACTCCATTGGATGTGAGCTTTGCACTACAAAAGAATTAAGGTGAAGGTGACTCAAAATTGGAGTATGCAAGAGTATTGGGATGTTTAATGTATATAATGAATTGTACACGACAAGATATAACATGCGCTATAAGTAAGTTGAGTTGGTACATGAGTAATCCTAATAAAACTCATTGGATGGAAATGAAAAGAGTTTTGGGGTATCTTAAATACACTCAAAGCTACGCTTTGCATTATAATAAATATCCCGCGGTACTTAAAGGATATAGTGATGCAAATTGGATCACCAGATCGAACGAAGTAAAATCCATGAGTGGATATGTATTTACTATCGGTAGAGGAACAGTCTCTTGGAAATCATCCAAACAGACTTGTATTGCTCACTTTACAATGGAATCTGAATTTATCGTATTGGATAAAGACGGTGAAGAAGAAGAATGACTCCTAAATTTCTTGGAAGATATATCTTATTGGCCCAAACCAGTGGCACCAGTATGTATACACTGTGATAGCCAAGCAATAATAGGTAGGGTAGGGAGCATGATGTACAATGGTAAATCTCGTCACATAAGATGGAGATATAATATCGTTCGAGAACTTCTCTCTAGTGAAATTATCACTGTTGACTATGTGAACTCGAAGGATAATGTGTCGGATCCACTTACAAAAGGCCTATCTAGAGAAGGAGTTGAGAGAACATCCACGGGAATGGGTTTAAGGCCTAGGATAAGTCAGCATGGCGATAACTCTACCTAGCAGATTGGAGATCCCAAGAGCTAGGTTCAAGGAGATCAAACAAAGTTGTGTCTGACAGATTCAACACTATCAAATACCCAACCCATTCTCTTGATATAGACAATGTTTAGTAAACAAGGATAAAACTCATGGTGTGAAGTCTTTTAATGATTATCTAAATTTGGCAGATTTGACCAAATAGTTTAATATATAGGATTGAACCTTTAGAAATCACCTATGTGAGGGAAAAGTGGAGGCCGCTTCAAGGAGAGTGTTAGTAAAGGCCTATTCTTTAAGCTCTCATAAAATCGGGATGTGTTTATGGCTGAAAAGAATAAAACCGTGAGAACCATAAATGATAAAAGGCTGATTGTGTGACATGTGTTATCTAGGTGTACATTAAAGATCGACGGTTCAAAGATATCAAATCTACCGATTGACCGAGTGCATCCGATGCATGTTCACTACGGAAAGTTCGAAGGAAAATCCACTTATCCATATGCAATCAGTCTTTGCTTGATGATCACATACTTGTCCGTAAATTTTATGAAAAAAATCCATTCCCCATTCATGTGGGGGATTGTTGGGTTCAATATGTATGAAAAGTGTGAATGGAAAATAAAGGAAAAATAGAGAACAGAAAAAGAGACACTAAAATGGAAAGTGTACTCTTTTAAGGAAAAGTTCACTAATTCTCCCACATTGGTGGGAGAAGAGAACTTTGAAGTATTTATAATAAGAATCACTTACTCTACATGAATAGAGAGGCAAGAACAAGGTGATGAAACTCCATCGTCGTCGTCGCTCGCTCTGCTCGGCTTCTGATTTGGATTTGGATATGTTAAATAATCGATCGATGAGATCTATCTTTTTGGACAAACTTTATTTGATAGAAATTTAATCCAAAAATAAAACACAATAATTTTTTTTGTGTTTTGATCCTCCATTTATATGCATGATGCAGTGGCGGAAACACTGTTTCGAAATGCAGTGCAAAAGTGAATTGATGCTTCAGAAGGGATGCAACCCTTCAACAAAATGACACACTCATTCATGAAATGGTATGCCAGTTCGGAAAAAAATGTATTCTTTTGATGAGTAGACATGATTTTCCAGAAAGGTTACACCTTTTAAGTAAACCATTGCCACCTTTCAGAAGAGGCACCTGATGGCTAAATAAACCTGCTTTCATCCATAGGTTTAGGCATGAATTTTCTGAATATAAAAACTCTTCTTGTCTTCAAAAACATTCCGTGTGATCAATCAAACTACTGAGTGAGTTCGAAGAGATTCCAATTGTTTGAGGTACCGCTACAGTTGGTTTGTTTGGCCATTTTATCCTGGGAGGAAGATTCCATTACCTCGGGTATAGTGAGGAAAATTATTCCTTAAGGATACTCCGTGAAGTTGGGGGATTTGGCCTAAAAATTCTGTTTCATCTTATTTCTAAAAGTTAACATACTTCTTGGATAGATTATTTATAATCTTGTGTTGAAGGTGTTAAGGAACTTCACAAGTGTTCTAGTCTTAGACTTGAACTTGTGTTGAAGTTATTATTGCATGTATATACAGATTCTTGTACCCGAAAACATCAATAAATAACAAAACATGCATGTGAGTGCTTAGGTATGCATGTATATTTAAATAAACACACTATAATTTACGCATATTGTTATTATTTTATAGGTTGCAATTATATAATCGATGCAGCACCCGTGCCGTGTGTCGAGGAGGATAAACCATTGTATACTCCATGTAGAATTGGTATAGATGATGATCCAATTACTGGAGAATGTTGGAAACTATGCAGATTTCTTGAACTAGAAGAGCGTAAAGGATTTTGTTTACAAGGTGGAGCAAAGACTATATGTCATTGCACATGTTCTTAGCTTACTTTTAAAGTAAATCTAAATGTGGATGATGGATTAAATTTTTTCTTAAAGGTCATTTTGGTCTTTTTAAGATGGATTACAATGTATGTTTTAAATATATAAGTATGTTTCTTTTTAGTAAAATTAAGGTTCGATGAATTTCTTATGAAATAAAATTGTATTTATTTTCTCTAGATATTTATGATAGCTTATTTTGTGGGAATATACTGAGTATATTATTGTTATTGTTGTAGGTATTTATTACAGGAGTTGGGAATGTAGTTACAATAATTAGATTCATCTGGTGCAAAATTAATTAAGGAAAAATTACATGATAACACTTCTTAATTTACTATATCTACTTTTTTTTTTTACTATATCTACATAAATTTCAATCCTTTTATTTAATTGCATCCCATCCCATATTTTACTTTCTCTCTCTAAACTATACGGATACATCATATTTTTATTTGTATCTCCTTACATCTTCCTCCCCATTGTTCTCTGATCTTTCAAATTTCTATCATTTTTTCACTGTACCTCCACCTTTCTCTTAACTTCTCTTTTATCTGATTTTCTCTCACCGAAAAAGTATCGCTGACGGCGATGAAAAGCTTCCATCTCTGTGACTTCCATCGTCCAGCCACCACCAAACTCACAGACCTCTCCCTCTTTTCCCTTTCCTTCAATCCACGCTCATCGCCTTCTCCCCACTACATCTCTCCCTATCTCCGATTATCTCCAATAGAAAAAAATCACTAGTGAACCACCACGAAAACTGTAACACCCTGCATTTTGAGCTAGAAATCGAAACATGGTTCCTACGTGTGTAAACTTTAATCCCATGACTCATATTTAAATTCATGTGTCATGATCTTTATCCTAGTGTGTTAAGTGAGTATGCGGTGAAAAACGTTCATGAAAATCACTTAGACCGAAGTTGAGCTAAGAGTCTTTGAATCATTCAAAGTTTGGTATTAATTTTCCAATGATATCAATTTCGCCTTAATCCGATACCTGAGCGAAAAGTTATGATAATTTTCATTAGGACCAGTAAGCCACCGCGATTACACCACATCGCGGTGAGCTCCAAAAGTAGGATTTTGCTCAAAAATTTAATTTTGAAGGGTAGTTTGGAATTTTTTCCATAATCCCAAGTCGTGTAAAAAGCTGATTAAAGTGTTATTAGGGCACTATCTGCCCATAATTACTCAATTCCATCAAGAACAATAACCCTAACTCCTTTTTCAAAGATCAAGAATCCATCTTTAAGTTCAAGATTTCTAAGAAATGAGTCAAGATTCGAGTCCTATTCTTCAAAGTAAGTAATCTAAGGTATGTGAGGTTTTCCTAAACTACATGGGTATGATGAAATCGTTTTAATAAGGTTTTGAATGTTGAGAAGTTATATGTTTATGAAGGATTTTGAATTACATTAAGAAGTATACATTGTGAACGTTTTGGTCTTGAGGCCTTTCCTTAAACTTGAATTTTTACTCGTGTATATGTATATATGTGTTTTCAATTTTGAAATATGAATTGAGAGCAAGAATAACGTATTTTTCTCTCTCATTGTGTTATTTCTCGATTTACAAGTTATGGGTTACTCAATTGCATGTCTTAAAGCATGAACCAAGGGTTTAACTATCATTTATGAATTTTATGTTGGTTGTGAATTGAAGAGAGATATATTTCTAATTTGTAAATGTTAAAGATGATTATTGAAAGAATTGCATGGTTTACTACAAAGTAATTGACCACCATATGTTTATGAATTAAAAGAGAGAATCTTTGCATATGTTTTTATGAATTTTGATATACAAATTCTCTTCTACTATTTGAATGATTTGGTGGTCCAAACATTATGTTTTGAATGAAAGTACTGTATCATGATATTGTATGGCTTAGATATTGACTTGAAAGTCTGGGTATGACGATACCAAAACAGATAATGCCATAGCAGACTCAAAATAGAATAGAAGTCAGACTTCATTCAGATTTTCAGAATTTGATTTCAGAAAGATGCATGTTTAAAATATTAAAAATGGGCTTAAGAGATATTAGGTGGTTCCTGAAGAAGGCACGAGTTCAGAAAACTCATTGCCTAAACCCGTATTTGCCGATATGGGTTATTATGTCCCCAAGAGGGATTATATGCTGGCCTAGTGCCCTGTGGCATATCAAAATCAAAAACTCCAACTCTTGTGGCAAACTTAGGTTAGGGACTTGGGGTGAGAGAGTACCACGAATAAATCAAATAAAAAAATGCTATTGATTTATCGATATCGACTTATTCAGTTAACAATTGTTAAACATTTTCTTAATTTTTTTACTTAGGTTATTAATTTGATTTTTGATTTCCAGTTTTCAATTTTAATTTGTGGTTAAACCGATTAGTGGTGAGTGAAATTTTAAGAGCTTTGAATTCTGATAGAGATATTATTGTATATATAATTTAAAGAGCCATGTCATATTGTAATTGTAACTTCCTTATAAATAGAATATGTTTTGTCTTTGCTATTCACGCAGGCCATTTATTATTCTTGGATTTGTTTTCTTTCTTTGTAACTGAACTTCAACTTGGTATCAAGAGTACTATGGTTTCTCAAACTGCTTCCACTCAAACTTCTTCTTCAACTCCAGCCATGTCCTCTCAATCCTCTTTGGGTCTTCCAAATCCTCCTCCAACTATTTCAAATATCAACGGTTTTATACCAATTGAATTGGCATATCTTAATTATCTTACATGGAAGAAGGTTGTTCTTACCATTCTAAAAAGCCACAACCTTCTTCCCTTGATTGATGGCTCTATTCCATGTCCCTCATCAGCCCAAGAAGAATATCCTTTGTGGATTCAATATGACACTATAACTCTAAGTTGGATTAATGCCACCCTCTCTCCTTTGGTTCTTGATTCACTTCTCAACTACGCCTGTGACACTTCCAAGCAAGCATGGGATATCCTTGCATCCCTTTACCTAGATTAGGTTTCTTCTTCGTCAATTCATCTGAAATTAAAATTTCAGAATTTTATGAAAGGCTCTCTTTCCATGGAGGATTATCTCCAAAAACTTCATTCTCTTGCTTGTTCACTTTAAGCAGTTGGAAACCTATCACTGATGATGATTTAGTGACCCAAGCATTGCAAGGAATCCCACCTTCATATCGTACTTTTGTCTCTGATTTGAATGCGACTGAAACACTTCCATCTTTTCTCGCATTGCGTCCATTGTTACTTATTGAAGAAGCGCATATTAATTCAACAGATAATGATGATTCCACCTCTCACATTGATTTACTTGCTTTATCCCAAGCATCACCAGTTTCTCACCCTCCTTTTTCAAATTTATCTTATCCTAATTAATACCAACGAAGATCTCCTAATGAATGTGGTCGTAATTATTTTTTCAGAAACCCAACTGAATGTATTCCTTCAACTAACCAATTTTTTCACAATTTTTTTTGCAAATGTGAATTACGTTGATGAAAAAACTTTAACAAAACATTTTGGGTAATATGATAGAAATGAAAACATCCAGGAAAAAACCTACAAAGACATGATAGCATATTGTGTTACTTAGAAGAGACAGAGAAGGAGTGAAAAGTTGGAAAATTTAACGCACGCTAAATTTGGTTTTCACAAAAATGAATCACAACCATTCAGTATTATTGAAGCAAAAATTACTAGAGGGGATCTCATCTTTAAAATTTGTACACAATCACAATGTTCTTAGTTACCTTATTTTATGCTTTTACTAAATGCTAATAATACCTTTTACAACCTATTCAAAATTCGAAAAAGAGATAAATATATTTTTGAAATATGATAAATGGT